>NW_026732601.1:0-275000 GCF_028476545.2 Physella acuta | reverse complement strand
AACGTCTACCGCCCCCCCCCCCCCCCCCCCCCCACGAAATATAATTTATATAGAAATATATACACATTTCAAGTGTCGTCCCTCCGGAGGAAAAAGTCTGAAAGAAACACTGCCGGTGGCCAACAACACACTCGAGGTCCACGTTTGCTCTCAAATTATTCTTCACGTATTTCATTCTTGAAAATGTTTCTTCACACAGGTAACTTGTTCCAAAATTTGAAAGGTACTTTGATGCAAAAGTCTTAATATTAGGAAAGTCTTCCTTGTGCAAAAGCTTATAAAAACCTACCCGCCCTTCCGTGGTAAAAAAAAACCCGCGGGCCGGATGAGAGGACCTCGCGGGCCGCATCCGACCCGCGGGCCGTAGTTTGGAGACCCCTGGGATAGACAAACGGTATCGAAAACAAATTAGGGTTAGATTAAGGATAAGGTTATATATAGGCATAGGTTTAGGCTAAGTGTAAGCATTAACTATTGGTTTAATAAAGGGGGGTAATTACCCAAGGGGGGAGAGTATGCTGTGTGGGGTAATTGACAGGGGGTAATTGATCAGGGAAGTAATGACGGGGGAAATGACCGGGGGTAGTTGAGGGTGGGAGGGAGGTAATGCTCTAGACCTAACTTCTGCAGACAGGTTTGAAGAACATTTCCCGTAAAATACTCATCACAACATGTTCTTTAACTAGCCTTTCGAGTAGCTCTTCTCGGTGTTCTAACTACCACAAAGGCAGCTGTTCCACGCCAGCCTACAATCACTGCAAACTAATTAATTAGCTAGGCATTGATTACACGGGTCGACTTGGTAAAAAATGCGGCGCTTGACAACTGGCCTAGGAATAGATACGGCGTCACACTTCTACTCGAAAAAAAACAAGCCGTTTTAATATCTGCTTTGGAAATTGATGCTTACCCCCCCCCCCCCCCCCCCCGCACCACTCCTCCGTGAAACTCGATGAATGAATATCTAGTGAAGGAATATGCTCTCCCCTTCTTTGACAAAAATCTGGTCTAGGAATAGCCGCGGACCCGACCCCCCCTCCGACCCCCACCTTTTTTTTGGACAAATATCTAGTTGAAAACAAGAAGGCGTGTAGACTTTTGGTGGTATAGGAATAGACGCGGATCCGACCCCCCCCCCACCCCCACCCCCCATCCGACCCCCCCCCCCCCCCACCTATTTTTGGACAAATATCTAGTTGAAAACAAGAAGGCGTTTAGACGTTTGGTGGTGTAGGAATAGACGCGGATCCGACCCCCCCCCCACCCCCCATCCGACCAACAAACAAACAAAGCGTAGAATCGATGAGCCGTCGGAGGTGGGGGGGGGGGGGGGGTCAGTCAGCCAGGGGACGTGGGGGTCAGTCAGCCATCCTCGGCGAGATAATACACGCATCCATCAGGCCATCACGACACGGGCGGGGGGGGGGGGGGGTGGAGCTGGACGGGGGGCAGGGAACAAGTAGGACAGGAAACACGTGACCCTGCTTGATGACACGTTGACAGCGGCACGGACGCCCGAGAGAACACAACACCAAATAGATATTAATGCCCCGGTGGCCGGGGCTTATCATCACCTCCCCGTTCCTGGTTTGCTTAACTATGATAAACGATGAAGAAAAACACAGCAACACATTGGGCCAGTGTTAAACGACTTGAAACAGTTAAAAGCTGTTGATATGTGTATTAAGCGTATTGCTTCAACAAAGGGGGTAATTAAAAGTGACAATGCTGGGTAACTCGTACTCCACTAGAAGAGAGAAGTCAATACTCAAGTAGATAACCCAAGAACTGAATCATAAATCTAGTCTTTGTCTTAAACACAACTCTCATTTTAGCCGATAACCCCCCCCCCCCCCTTTCATAAAGAGTGTAATATAAGCGAAGCTGGCGTTCTATGGGGCTGATGAAGTAGAGTTTTCTTGTTTCTGTGGCCTCGGTATAGTGTGGGATAGTGTGGTCAACACTATGACCGGTCGCCTTTACTTTCTCTAACATAAGTCAGGTATCCATTAGAGATGGATTGACTAACGAGCATCTTAAGGACTTGAGTCCGTAATCCGAACTCGAGACTTTCATGTTAGCTGTCATGCGCTCTATCATCTAACCACCCAGTCCTATGATTGTACTTTAACACTAACTTAATAATCAGACAAAGCTTTTAATCGTAAGCCACACTAACCCTTAACCCGTGATATGGTACTTTAACTCAATGGAATTTTAAAGCAAAAAGCCTGTGGTACTTTAACTCAATGGAATTTTAAAGCAAAAAGCCTGTGGTACTTTAACTCAATGGAATTTTAAAACAAAAAGCCTATTATACTTTAACTTAATGGAATTTCAAAACAAAAAGCCTATGGTACTTTAACTCAATGGAATTTTAAAACAAAAAGCCTATGGTACTTTAACTCAATGGAATTTTAAAACAAAAAAAACCTATGGTACTTTAAGTCAATGCAGAGGTGAAGCGACCCTTCCCGTCGCCCGGGGACAAACTTTCAATTTGGCGCCCCCCTCGGGATCAACCTTTCAATTTTCAATTTACACCCCCTCTCAAACTTTCAATTTGCACCCCCCCCCCCGGATATATTTTTTTATATTTATAATGCAAAACTGCAGCTAAAATGAGATTTTAATTTGTTTTTACAACCCATTTTGGCGCCCGCTAAGGGCGGCGCCCGGGGAAATATGTAACCCCCCCCTTGGCTACAACTCTGACTCAGTGTATTTTAAAACAAAAAGCCTATGGTAAACTCAACGAATTTTAAAACACAAAGCCTACCCGTGGATCGTATATATCCATGTAGTTAATCCCAGCGTGCTTGCCGGCGATGAAGGCCGCTAAGTTCGCCGTGTAACTGGCAATAATAAAAATGGCGGCGAACGCCCAAAAGTTCTGCATCACTTTCGAAGGCCACGCTTTGGGGGACTTGGTCTTCACCGTGTGGCCGAAGAGCACCGAAAACACCATAGTCAACCCGGAAGCCAGGGAGTAATTTTTGGTGCGCTTGCGGCCCCAGGGGTTGAGCCCGAAGGGGGAGTTCCATTCAAAGAGTGCCATGCAGACGGCGGTGATGTGGGCAGAGACGAGGATGGCGAACCACACCCGGGTGGAGAAAGGCTCGAGGAAGGCCAGCATGCTCGTCTCGCGGGTCCGGTCCGAGTAGATGATGGAGAACCCGGAGAAGAAGTACGGCTCCGTGAAATCTATGGCCCGCTCGCGCTGGCTAGTGATGGAGAAGGCGGCCACGGCGAAGTGGGCTGTGTTGTCGATGAGGTCCCTGATCATGCCGTCCCAGGACTCGTTCATCCGGCCGTACGTCTCGTCCTGGACGATGTAGAGCGTGAAGTCGAAGTCCAGGTCGGAGGCGAGCTTGTTGAGCAGGTCGATGGACAGCCCCCGGCAGCACTGGACCGTGTACAGGTGCTGCTTGGAGCTGTTGCCCTCCTCGAAGGCCCGGATGGCCTCCAGGACGACGTCCTTGTCCTTCACCTTGTTGGTCAGGTTCAGACACAGCGTGTCGCTCAGGCAGGTCCCGTAGTCCGGGTGCGGGGCTTCCGTCATCACAAACGGCTGGACCGGGTTGGTCACGACCCTGTACCGCTTACGGCCGTCTGTGTCTGTCTGTAAGGAATGAAAAAAAAATTAGCCCTTATTTTTATACGCTAAAGCTAATAAATGAATGCAAATCTGGAATAACCTGGTTAACACACATGTCAACGCAATCAGCAGAGTTCAGTGTTATAAGGAGCGATCACTCCGTTAGCCTAATCTTGTTCACGAGTAGATTAAGCACAGTAAAAGTGGTGCACTCGTATTAGCCTTACACAGTAATTTTTGAAACATACCAAGCCTACTTATTAAATTCATTAAAGCAATATATATATATATATATATATATATATATATATATATATATATATATATATATATATATATATATATATATATATATATATATATATATATATATGTATATATATATAGGCTAATACATAATTATAATTTATGATTCAGTTGCAGTTCAGAAGGTCTGATGAGACCATACAAGTAAATCAAACACAGGTTTAGTCCCTCCAATCAACCCTACTATTATTTATCATTGTTGGTTTTAATTTTCTAGCCAATTTTGCGTCAAGCTTCCTAAAAATCTCACTCGGCTGATTATAACTTAGTGCGAGCAGTTAACTACAAAACATTACACTGCACGGTGAGAATTATGATCCAATGAGGCTCAATGCTTCTAGAGGTGGGGGAGCTAGTGAGTTCTCCCAGACATGACCTTACCTGCATACTCTGTGCGTCCCCTGGCCAGATGATGCCAAAAGGCCGGACATCCTTCCCGTGGACACAGCCGATATCCTGCCAGACGCTCTGCCGTCCGTCAAAGACCAGGTTCCGCATGCGAAACTTGCTAATGTTCATAAACCCGTCGTTATCAAAACTGAGCTGGCCAGTTAATCCGTAGATACTTGTGGACAGCAAGGCACTGGTGGGAAGGTGAGAGGATTAATGTTAGGTGAGAGGATTAATGTTAGGTGAGAGGATTAATGTTAGGTGAGAGGTTTCATGTTAGGTGAGAGGATTAATGTTAGGTGAGAGGATTAATGTTGGGTGAGAGGATCAATGTTCAGGTGAGAGGTTTCATGTTAATTTGAGAGGATTAGTGGTAAGTAGTGAGAGGATTAATGTTAGGTGAGAGGATTAATGTTAGGAAGGTGAGAGGATTAATGTTAGGTGAGAGGATTAATGTTAGGTGAGAGGATTAATGTTAGGTGAGAGGATTAATGTTAGGAAGGTGAGAGGATTAATGTTAGGTGAGAGGATTAATGTTAGGAAGGTTAGATGATTAATGTTAGGTGAGAGGATTAATGTTAGGAAGGTGAGAGGATTAATGTTAGGTGAGAGGATTAATGTTGGGTGAGAGGATTAATGGAAGGTGAGAGGATTAATGTTAGGAAGGTGAGAGGATTAATGTTAGGTGAGAGGATTAATGTTAGGAAGGTGAGAGGATTAATTTTAGGTGAGAGGATTAATGTTAGGAAGGTGAGAGGATTAATGTTAGGTGAGAGGATTAATGTTAGGTGAGAGGATTAATGTTAGGTGAGAGGATTAATGTTGGGTGAGAGGATTAATGTTAGGTGAGAGGATTAATGTTAGGTGAGAGGATTAATGTTAGGTGAGAGGATTAATGTTAGGTGAGAGGATTAATGTTAGGAAGGTGAGAGGATTAATGTTAGGTGAGAGGTTTCATGTTAATTTGAGAGGATTAGTGGTAGGTAGTGAGAGGATTAATGTTAGGAAGGTGAGAGGATTAATGTTAGGTGAGAGGATTAATGTTGGGTGAGAGGATTAATGTTCAGGTGAGAGGATTAATGTTAGGTGAGAGGATTAATGTTAGGAAGGTGAGAGGATTAATGTTAGGTGAGAGGATTAATGTTGGGTGAGAGGATTAATGTTCAGGTGAGAGGATTAATGTTAGGTGAGAGGATTAATGTTAGGAAGGTGAGAGGATTAATGTTAGGTGAGAGGATTAATGTTGGGTGAGAGGATTAATGTTTAGGTGAGAGGATTAATGTTAGGTGAGAGGATTAATGTTAGGAAGGTGAGAGGATTAATGTTAGGTGAGAGGATTAATGTTAGGTGAGAGGATTAATGTTAGGTGAGAGGATTAATGTTAGGTGAGAGGTTTCATGTTAATTTGAGAGGATTAGTGGTAGGTAGTGAGAGGATTAATGTTAGGAAGGTGAGAGGATTAATATTAAGGTGAGGGGATTAATGTTCAGTGAGATGATTTATGTTAGGTGAGAGGGGATTAATGTTAAGGTGAGAGGATTAGTTGTAAGGTGAGAGGATTAGTGGTAGGTGAGAGGATTAATGTTAGGGTGGGAGAATTTATGTAAAGAAGATGACAGGATTAATGTTATGAAGTTGAGGGGGATTAATGTTACATGAAAACACACAGACTATACATTAATCCCCAGCTATTTTCAATCAATTACTAGATACCTTCACACTTCAATAGATCTTCTTCACTTTCATGGATCTTTTTGACGATCAGACAATCTTTAATAACAAATTATTTTGCAATAACCAGTATACCGAAAATAATTGCAACTGCTCCGATGGGAAAGAAGAAAATTACTAGACTGTTTCCGTAATTGTAGTTTAGCTGCACTCTAAAGGAAATACATTGTATGCAAATAAGCCAAAAACTTCCTAATTATCTGCAGTTTAAATTACCGATAACAGGCGCCTATTTGCATTTACAAGCAGGGAGATGTTTCACACGCATAAGAACTATATATATATATATATATATATATATATATATATATATATATATATATATATATATATATATATATATATATATATATATATATATATATAACCTATATTTTTATTCTATATATACAGACACAAATATATTCATACAATTCATACACACATAATATTTGTATGACATACTCTCCGTAAAGACACACATAAAGAGAGACCATAAAGAAACGCTAACCAAATAAAACCAATATTGCAGTCTCGGAGCGAATACAATTTGTCCGTGTCTCCAACTGCTGGAGATTGAGAAGTGTGCAATGTGTTGACGCCTCTAGGGACATGCCCGGCAATACTGCACCAAGAAGCACGCTAAAAAAAAACGCCGAGTGCTGCGCACTAGGCCGTTGTGGTGTGCAGAGACTCAAAGATGTTAATCTTGGAGCGCGCGTCTGACGGGTTTTAAAGCCTAATTAAGATTGTATGGGAGGCGGGGTAAAAAAAAAGGATTGCATGACAAGAGTGTTGTTTTTGCCGGGGAAGAAAATATCAATATTAGATGTATTACAGTAGACTTGGGTTGCCAACTTTGGAGTTGAATTTTTTGTAGGATTGTAGATCAACATTTATTTTAATTCTAAACATGTGGAGCTGTCGTTTTCTCTTAGGTATAGAATACTGCGTGACTTTATTTAAAGTGAAAAATGTAATATAATTATCTGTACAGAAAAGAAAGTACACAATTACTTGTACAATAATTATTCATAATTGTGTAAGGAACAGCCTGGTCGGAGGTTAGAGCGTATGACCACTAACCAGAAAGTCTCGAGTCAAGACCCAGGACTTAAGTCCGTAGAACGTCACTGAGTCCACTTATATCTCTGATGGGTACCTGACACACGTTATAACCAAGGTCACCTACCAACCACGATGTGAAGCTCGAGATTTAAAAAAAAAACAACTAACATAATGGTATATAATTTTCTGCTCAACATCATTTGTTTAGAAGCTACTGGTATACAATACATAACGTATAGTTTTTAGTTAATAATGCGGCAAGTCTCGCTGCATTTCGTAAAACTTATAATCGTTTAATTCTTATGTTCTTTATGTTGTAATATAGATTGTTCGTTCACAATTTACATTAAATAAATTACAGATCTTCCTTGATAGTTTCTATTGACTTTTTTAAATGAAAGTCTGTTTATGCAACGAATCAACGAATTAATTAAAAAGTTCTTTTCATTATCACAAGCCAACTGAGATATGTATTTAACGCATGTGGTGGGAAGTCAATTCGGCTAGGTGTATTCTTGACAAGACGTTTCATTCTTTAACCCAATTCAAATAAACAGATGCACTACTTCATAATCTATAAACATTCAGTTGTAAAGTGCATTTTACCAGTAAAATAAAAACATTTTTTTTCTCTATATCAACAATATTGACCTTCCAAACAAATCAAGTAGCTGGTTCTTAACTGTCTGGAAAATAAAATAAAAACCATCTTTTTTTTCTAGATCAACAATTGGGACAAGTGTTTGAAAGACAATAAAAAAAACCCAATATGTAATGACCTTCCAAACAAATCAAGTAACCGGCTCGAAACGTGGGGAGATTGAAAAATCCCCACTCGCTCGATAAATTAACGCAACGCAACGAAACAAATAAAATAAATGAAGCTTTAAGTGATGTATTCCACATGAGAGCGACGGGGGAGCGGGGATAATATTGAAATGTATTTAATGGGCCAATTAGTCAGGCAGATTGTTGACTTTAAACTAGACACAAAACAGAGGCGCGGGTAAAAAAATATGATGCACGAATTCCTAGCGGGCACACGAGAGGTAACACAAGTGATTCATCGATTACATGAGAGATAACATGGCTTTTTATTATGGTTTTTTTCATATCGATATGACCCTGTATAAAATGGATTTCCATTATTTGCTTTTTCGTATCGATATCACCGGGTATAAAATAGGTTTCCACTAACTACATCATGGCTTTTTCATATCGATATAACCCTGTATAGAATAGCTTTCCACCAACAACATTATGTCTTTTACATATCGATAACACTCGGTATAAAATAGGTTTCCACTAAACACATTATGGTATTTTCATATCGATATCGTTTTCACCAAATACTTCGGGGCTTTTTCATATCGATATCAGCCGGTATAAAATAGCTTCCACCAACTACATCATGTCTTTTTACTTTCTCGTATATACGAAGTATAGAGAAAGTATTGTAATCGTGCACAAAAATCACTTGAAATTTTAACAATTTTCACCGTATTACACCTCAGTCCTTCATCACATCCGAAGTATAGAGGACTTATTTTAATCGGGCAAAAATTATCAATCCAGATTTATCAAAATTAAGAGGTTTTGTGCGTAATCCAGTCTGCAAAACTGGGATTTGCAACTCTGTCCCTATGTCTGTGTGTCTGTGTGTGTGTCTGTCCGTGTGTAAACACGATAACTTGAGTACCGTTACAGCTAGGTTGATGAAATTTCATATATAAGTATTTTATCAAAATCGTAGATCCGTATCAACTTTTGAGCGATTTCCGATAACCGGAAGTGGTACTTTTTCTACTTTGAATTTTTTAAAAGCCTATAACTTGAGTACTATTTCAGATAGATAAATGAAATTTCACATGTAAGTATAAGATCTAATTCTCTACGTTCTGTCAAATTTTGAGTAATTTCCGTTGACCGGAAGTAGTAATTTACGCTACTTCCGATTTCTCAAAAAACTAATGTAAATTTTTAAAGTACTAATAATATTGCGCACTATTAAGCACTTTTTTATTTAGCGTTCACTTGGTGTGCAATTCATTTGTCTACGAGATTTTATTCTATTTTTCCCACGTTTTCTTTAACTTGCTTTCTCTGTTTGTTTGTCTTTCCAATCAAATCTTGCGATCGAAATTTCTGGCACTTCCCAGTTAGCTAGCGCGCTGAAATTTTCAGGGAAGCTTTCTTTTGGATGACCATTGAATATTCAATTGTTATTATTACTAAATTGATCAATGGAAACATTTTATTGAGCATTTTAGACCGCTATATAATCTATATATATAATTCTCCTCTGCTAGCCATTAGAAAAAAAACCAGCGACGCGTACCTCGCGCGCAGTGAAGCGAACGATCACATGTCGCCACAGGCTTAGGGGCAGAGAATTTAGCTTGAACCGAGTTTAAACTTACAGGAGGTAGGCCAGTTTGGGGGAGACGATATGGTCGAGTGGTTGGGAACACGATTGCTATCCCACTCGACACGGGTTCAAATCTATGTGTTCTAGTCAGTAACGTATTCAAACAACGTGTTTTTTACGAGTTGTCTTTTTACGAGTTGTCTTTTTACGAGTTGTCTTTTTACGAGTTGTCTTCGTTTACCCAAAAAAAGTGAAAAGATAAAATCGATAGCAAGATTTTAATGCAAACAAACAGACAAAGACTAAAAAGTAGAAAATAATAATCATTAAAAAAGTTTTAAAAAACCCACGTTTTCTGATTGAACTAAAAAGTAGAAAATAAATGCTATAGGCCCTACATCACAATAATGCAAGCGATCACTCTACTATAAGCGAGCAAAAACGTGGGGCGCCGAAGTAAAAGTTATATTACTATTGATTAGATAATACTATTGACTTTTATTAGGGAGCTTGTAGAGAGTCAACAGTATTAGAAACTGTAAGAAAATCACGGCGCCCCACGTTTTTGCTCGCTTATAG
Source organism: Physella acuta (assembly GCF_028476545.2). Classification (NCBI taxonomy): domain Eukaryota; kingdom Metazoa; phylum Mollusca; class Gastropoda; family Physidae; genus Physella; species Physella acuta. The sequence continues at coordinate 264,981 of NW_026732601.1, read as the reverse complement.
TAGAGTGATCGCTTGCATTATTGTGATGTAGGGCCTATAGCATTTATTTTCTACTTTTTAGTTCAATCAGAAAACGTGGGTTTTTTAAAACTTTTTTAATGATTATTTTAAAACTTTAAGTATTTAAAATGGATTAAAAATCATGTCTATAGCCCGAGTTCCCATCCCCTGTTATTTTATATAAAAATATTCGAGAAAGTTTAGGGGAGATCACTCCCGGTTTATTTATATTGATATCACCCGGTATAAAATAGGTTTACACTAAATATATTGGAGTTTTCACTTTCAACATAAGCATAATAACCATAATATTATGTCCCCACATACAAGAGATTTAGACTATTTCATTGATGTACTCATAGCTTTTGTTGAGCAATACCGAATTAAAGGCCTACTGATAAAGAAAATCTTTCTCTCGTATCTGTGTGTATATATGTATGCATATATGTTTAGATATAGGTATAAGTATAGATACAGATAAGGATACAAATATAGAGATAGTTATTTAAACATATAACTCTCTCTCTACAAATCACGTCCACAGAATCAGGTTGTTCCAACTTCAATTTTCGTTTTTTCCCCACGACATTTATCCACCGTTACTTCCTACATTCACCTAAGTGTCAAAACAATTCATGGCCGTATCTCTCACCACACCATTATGACACAACAACTCCATTTCTCCAAGTTCTTAGTATAGAAGTATTAAGGAAAAACAAAACTTAAGCTTTCATTAAAAAACTAGATTTAGAACAGGAGAAGCGATTTATATATATATATATATATATATATATATATATATATATATATATATATATATATATATATACATATATAAATACATATATATGTATATATTTGTATATGTGTGTATGTATAAAAGAACAAATCTGAATACGTATTTTTTTAAAAAAAGATAGCTTGTGATGGTTTGTGTGCTCTGGTCAATACCACCCAGGGCGCGAACCCAGGTTTTCAATCGGCACTGTAGCCGCCTTTTCCAGAGAAAGATCATGCAGACGTTATCGATCAGCTAAATCGATTCTTTCTGACAGTATAGAATCGTGTCGGATTTTAACAGAGGCAGCTTATAGGAATAAAACTTTCTTTATTTAAATATTTTTTTATACGTAGGCTATTTTTGAGCAATGACAACAGCTAATACACGTGATTATAATACATTAGTTCAAAAACTGCAATGTTTTTTTCTGAGCTTAAATGGGAGTTCAGCTAAAACTTAAGCTAATGTTCACAATAAATTTTATGACAAACGTGTAAATTTTGTATTTAAGCTTTGATTACAATTTTGGTAGCAGTAGTCCGCACCTCCACGCGAACCCGAGAGTATCAGTGTGAAAAACAAATCTTTACAACATCCATGAATAACTTCACTTTCACAAAGTCCGAGTTGAACACAATAGTTCAAACAATCCATCTAGGACTTCAGTTTTACAAAGTCAGTATTTAATACAATAGCTCAACAACATTGATGTATGACTTCAGTTTCACAAAGTCAGTAAGGTTTGACTTCAGGTACACGACGACCGTATCAAACACAAGAGCTCAACGATGTATGATTTCAAGCCATTAAATCATACTTTCTCGACTCCTAAATTGCTGGCAGGTACCGCTATAATAAATTTACTAACGACCAGCCCACAATATGGCATAGAGAGTAACAGTCAGCAAATGTCGGAACGTTACAACACGGACACATTCATAAGGAAAACTCAAATATTCTGTGCGATATTGTTCGTACAGGTTACGGCTAAAACCACACAGATTCAGTTATTTATGGGGCAAGTGAAGTAGATTTCACCAGTTTCTGAGACCCAGCCGCCTTTACTTTCTATCTAACGTTGGGTATCCATTCGAGATGGTCTACTGCTTTGAACTCGAGATTTTAGGGTTAGCGGTCTAGCTCTCTACCTCTAGACCAATATGTCCCAAAGAAATGATATTTATAATATATTGATTATATGATATTATTCTTATAACTCTAATTTAGGTTTAAAATGAACAGATGTGAATATCACCAAAGGAAATAACGACAACAAGAACGTGAAAATCTGATTCGATGGAAGGATAAAGAGGAAGGTTCATAAACCCTGTTGTTGAATTATGTCGTCGTATTACCTCCCCTGGCCGTGATATATTCGGTACTGTAATGACCTCTCTCGATGGAGCCGTGACGTGAATGGTGTTGTCTTTGTGGCGGTCGCAGACGTACACTAAAATCGGTGACGTAGTTCGCTCGTGGGCGAGACAACCAGATCCCCCAAATGCTAATTTCCAATCCCCCAGAAGCCCTTGCGTGTTGAGAAACGTGTAGGGTAGACATGCCGATTTAAATCTTTGCACCGTGATTCATCCCTCAATGTGCGACTCTTTTAAATGCGAGTTTTAAAAACGTAATTAAAATAGGCGCAGGAATGCTATAAGAAGGTTAGCACTCTTGCAAAGCTGGGTAAATGAAGTAGAGTTCATTTAACGCTACGACCTTGACCTAGCCACCTTTACTTGTCCCGACCCGGACACCATATAGAGCCAGGTAGACATAGTGACGTCCTTGGATGACGTCCTTGGATTCAGCCCGTGCCCGAAAGTTAGACTTTAGAGCAGTGGTTTTTAACTTATTTTTCGGAACTACTGAACCCCACCAGTATCTTATGCGCTTTCGCCGAAGCCTTCGTAATAGTCCTATCATCCGCACTAACAAAATATGATTTCGAATCACGAGTCCAGTATTTCTTCCAGACTTTTTTTCTCCGGGTGTGCATTTGAAATTTTTGGAGGAGGGAGGGGGCCGGACGACAATTTCCGGGGGGGGGGGGGGGGGAGTGCGGGGCAGACACTGTCAAAAGTATATATTTCCTATATAAATTACATTTCCTTCGGGGGGCGGTAGACTTTCTTCGGGGGGGGGGGGGGAGCGATGCACCCCCGGTGAGATGCCTGGGAGAAACTCTGCATGAGTCGGGTGTGTCTTGACCTCCGCCGAACCCCTGAGACTAACTCGCCGAACCACTATGGTTCGATTGAACCCAGTGTAAGACCCACTGCATTAGGGTTGGTGATCGTACAATATACTAAATTATTTATATTTATATTCTTATATATTTTTTCCCGTGAACGATGTCAGAGCATTCGGGCCAATTGTGCTATACACCACGTAGACCTATGTGCAAACTTTCTAGGAATGATTTTTATACAACACGTATAGATAAACTTGATAGAAATACTTTACTATACAATACGTCTATGTACCATTAACCTTGATAGAAATACTTTACTATACCATACGTCTGTGTACCATTAACCTTGATAGAAATACTTTACTATACCATACGTCTGTGTACCATTAAACTTGATAGAAATTCTTTACTATACCATACGTTTGTGTACCATTAAACTTAATACATCTGCTAATTTTTTTTATAAACACTGACCTCATCTGGGTATACATATTCAACCACAGATAGCTATCACAAATCTGATTTCTTGAACTAGTTACGAAGAAATCAATACTTTCAGCCCATTTCAAGTTTGAAACGGGCTAAAATCATGCAATACGTTTTTTAACGTTTAATCTTAAGGTCTTTATGATGAGCTTCCCTTTCCTTTTCGGTAATAACAAAAAATGGCTAGTGATGGTTTCTTTATCATAAATTGACTTACGGGAAACTACTTTCTTTTTAAGTCAAGTTTATTTTATGGATATGTTTAGAATATATTCTTTATCAAGTGAATTTTTTTTCTTTCCACAATGAAAGTAAAGGAAGAGATACCATTATGCCTCCCCCACCCACCCCCGCACACACACACACCACCACAAGGCAACGCTCCTGGTTTTCTGAGACGGTCTATGAAATATGAAAGTAAACGGATGTCCCGAGTTCCTGGAGCTCTGTTAGAAATCCGATACAGTGAGGTCATCGGCGTATCCGCAATGCGGGAGGGGGGTCAGCGGCGGCGGTAGGACCGTGATGAGCATCACGGCGTCCCTTCAATTAACTTATTGCATTCAAGCTGCGCCATTGGAACCTCTTAGCCGGCAGCCGGACCCGGCTTGGGGAAAACTCAATATTGGCACGTACGGTAGAGCCGGCGCAGGAGCGGGAGGGTATTCTCAAAGTCTTACCCCAAAGCCCCGGCTTGTTTATAGACGTGTAGGACGTCCGCGTGGGAGCTGGGTCTGGCACCGGAGAGGGGTTTGCTCCGTCTGTTTTTTACGTTCGTCCCCAAGTCGTTTCTTGAGTTACGATAAGTTCCTGCCATTGTTACACACACGCCGAGTATTGTTTTTGTGAGGGGTTGGTAAGTCATGGGGCGTAGTGGGGGATCATAACTCGGTGGATGTGGTATAGGACCATGAGAGGAGATAGAGAGATTAGTGAGAAGTAGAGAGAGAGAGAGAGGAGATAAGGGAGAGAGGACAGAGAGAATGCGTGAGGGAAGTATTGAGAGGAGAGAGGAGAGAAGGGAGAGAGGGTGGAAAGAGAGAGAGAATGAGTGAGAGAAGTATAGAGAGAAGAGAGCGGAGAGGTGGAAAGACAGAGAGAATGAGTGAGAGAAGTATAGAGAGAAGATAGCGGAGAGGGAGGGTGGAAAGAGAGAGAGAGAATCAGTGAGAGAAGTATAGAGAGAAGATAGCAGAGAGGGTGGAAAGAGAGAGAGAATGAGTGAGAGAAGTATAGAGAGAAGAGAGCGGAGAGGGAGGGTGGAAAGAGAGAGAGAATGAGTGAGAGAAGTATAGAGAGAGAGAAAGGGGAGAGAGGAGAAAGAGAGAGAAGAGAGGAGAGGAGAGTGAAACTATGAGAGTGAGAAAGAAGGATACACATACTAAGATGCGTCACACTTGAAACTGGTGGTTCTTAACCTTTATGGAGGTACCCAACCTTTTAAAAATAGTTCTATCGTCCGCACTGACAAAATCCGATCGTGAATCAATGAGTAGGTGTGTGTCTTGACCTCCGCCGAACCTTTGACACTCAGTTACCGAACCCATGTAGTTCGATCGAACCCAGGTTAACAACCACTTCTCTAAATCAAGACTTCGTGTTTTCCACACACACAAAAAAAAACAACAACAAAAAAAAACAACAACCGATAATGTAGATTCTACATTTATTTATCTAGATCAAATTTAGCATGACATTGGCAGGTCTAACCCAAAAAGCTACAAAGCATACCCAGATCAAAGAGGAAGACATCGGAGTTAAGTCAGGTAGAGTTGAATGGGTGAGGGTAGGTTAGGATCAGTGGCGTCACTAGGCTAAATGGGTGAGGGTAGGTTAGGATCAGTGGCGTCACTAGGCTAAATGGGTGAGGGTAGGTTAGGATCAGTGGCGTCACTAGGCTAAATGGGTGAGGGTAGGTTAGGATCAGTGGCGTCTCTAGGCTGAATGGGTGAGGGCAGGTTAGGATCAGTGGCGTCACTAGGCTGAATGGGTGAGGGTAGGTTAGGATCAGTGGCGTCACTAGACTAAATGGGTGAGGGTAGGTTAGGATCAGTGGCGTCTCTAGGCTGAATGGGTGAGGGTAGGTTAGGATCAGTGGCGTCACTAGGCTAAATGGGTGAGGGTAGGTTAGGATCAGTGGCGTCACTAGACTAAATGGGTGAGGGTAGGTTAGGATCAGTGGCGTCACTAGACTAAATGGGTGAGGGTAGGTTAGGATCAGTGGCGTCACTAGGCTAAATGGGTTAGGGTAGGTTAGGATCAGTGGCGTCACTAGGCTAAATGGGTGAGGGTAGGTTAGGATCAGTGGCGTCACTAAGCTAAATGGGTGAGGGTAGGTTAGGATCAGTGGCGTCACTAGACTAAATGGGTGAGGGTAGGTTAGGATCAGTGGCGTCACTATGCTGAATGGATGAGGGTAGGTTAGGATCAGTGGCGTCACTAGGCTAAATGGGTGAGGGTAGGTTAGGATCAGTGGCGTCACTAGGCTAAATGGGTGAGGGTAGGTTAGGATCAGTGGCGTCACTAGGCTAAATGGGTGAGGGTAGGTTAGGATCAGTGGCGTCACTAGGCTAAATGGGTGAGGGTAGGTTAGGATCAGTGGCGTCACTAGACTAAAAGGGTGAGGGTAGGTTAGGATCAGTGGCGTCACTAGGCTAAATGGGTGAGGGTAGGTTAGGATCAGTGGCGTCACTAGGTTGAATGGGTGAGGGTAAGTTAGGATCAGTGGCGTCACTAGGCTAAATGGGTGAGGGTAGGTTAGGGTGAGGGTAGGTTAGGATCAGTGGCGTCACTAGACTAAATAGGTGAGGGTAGGTTAGGATCAGTGGCGTCACTAGGCTAAATGGATGAGGGTAGGTTAGGATCAGTGGCGTCACTATGCTGAATGGGTGAGGGTAGGTTGGGATCAGTGGCGTCACTAGACTAAATGGGTGAGGGTAGGTTAGGATCAGTGGCGTCACTAGACTAAATGGGTGAGGGTAGGTTAGGATCAGTGGCGTCACTAGGCTAAATGGGTGAGGGTAGGTTAGGATCAGTGGCGTCACTAGGTTGAATGGGTGAGGGTAGGTTAGGATCAGTGGCGTCACTAGGTTGAATGGGTGAGGGCAGGTTAGGATCAGTGGCGTCACTAGGCTAAATGGGTGAGGGTAGGTTAGGATCAGTGGCGTCACTAGACTAAATGGGTGAGGGTAGGTTAGGATCAGTGGCGTCACTAGGCTAAGTGGGTGAGGGTAGGTTAGGATCAGTGGCGTCACTAGGTTGAATGGGTGAGGGTAGGTTAGGATCAGTGGCGTCACTGGTCTAAATGGGTGAGGGTAGGTTAGGATCAGTGGCGTCACTAGGCTAAATGGGTGAGGGTAGGTTAGGATCAGTGGCGTCACTAGGCTAAATGGGTGAGGGTAGGTTAGGATCAGTGGCGTCACTAGGCTAAATGGGTGAGGGTAGGTTAGGATCAGTGGCGTCACTAGGCTAAATGGGTGAGGGTAGGTTAGGATCAGTGGCGTCACTAGGCTAAATGGGTGAGGGTAGGTTAGGATCAGTGGCGTCACTAGGCTAAATGGGTGAGGGTAGGTTAGGATCAGTGGCGTCACTAGGCTAAATGGGTGAGGGTAGGTTAGGATCAGTGGCGTCACTAGGCTAAATGGGTGAGGGTAGGTTAGGATCAGTGGCGTCACTAGGCTAAATGGGTGAGGGTAGGTTAGGATCAGTGGCGTCACTAGACTAAATGGGTGAGGGTAGGTTAGGATCAGTGGCGTCACTAGGCTAAATGGGTGAGGGTAGGTTAGGATCAGTGGCGTCACTAGGTTGAATGGGTGAGGGTAGGTTAGGATCAGTGGCGTCACTAGGCTAAATGGGTGAGGGTAGGTTAGGATCAGTGGCGTCACTAGACTAAATAGGTGAGGGTAGGTTAGGATCAGTGGCGTCACTAGGCTAAATGGATGAGGGTAGGTTAGGATCAGTGGCGTCACTATGCTGAATGGGTGAGGGTAGGTTGGGATCAGTGGCGTCACTAGACTAAATGGGTGAGGGTAGGTTAGGATCAGTGGCGTCACTAGACTAAATGGGTGAGGGTAGGTTAGGATCAGTGGCGTCACTAGGCTAAATGGGTGAGGGTAGGTTAGGATCAGTGGCGTCACTAGGTTGAATGGGTGAGGGTAGGTTAGGATCAGTGGCGTCACTAGGTTGAATGGGTGAGGGCAGGTTAGGATCAGTGGCGTCACTAGGCTAAATGGGTGAGGGTAGGTTAGGATCAGTGGCGTCACTAGACTAAATGGGTGAGGGTAGGTTAGGATCAGTGGCGTCACTAGGCTAAGTGGGTGAGGGTAGGTTAGGATCAGTGGCGTCACTAGGTTGAATGGGTGAGGGTAGGTTAGGATCAGTGGCGTCACTGGTCTAAATGGGTGAGGGTAGGTTAGGATCAGTGGCGTCACTAGGCTAAATGGGTGAGGGTAGGTTAGGATCAGTGGCGTCACTAGGCTAAATGGGTGAGGGTAGGTTAGGATCAGTGGCGTCACTAGGCTAAATGGGTGAGGGTAGGTTAGGATCAGTGGCGTCACTAGGCTAAATGGGTGAGGGTAGGTTAGGATCAGTGGCGTCACTAGGCTAAATGGGTGAGGGTAGGTTAGGATCAGTGGCGTCACTAGGCTAAATGGGTGAGGGTAGGTTAGGATCAGTGGCGTCACTAGGCTAAATGGGTGAGGGTAGGTTAGGATCAGTGGCGTCACTAGACTAAATGGGTGAGGGTAGGTTAGGATCAGTGGCGTCACTAGGCTAAATGGGTGAGGGTAGGTTAGGATCAGTGGCGTCACTAGGTTGAATGGGTTAGGGTAGGTTAGGATCAGTGGCGTCACTAGGCTAAATGGGTGAGGGTAGGTTAGGATCAGTGGCGTCACTAGACTAAATGGGTGAGGGTAGGTTAGGATCAGTGGCGTCACTAGGCTAAATGGGTGAGGGTAGGTTAGGATCAGTGGCGTCACTAGACTAAATGGGTGAGGGTAGGTTAGGATCAGTGGCGTCACTAGGCTAAGTGGGTGAGGGTAGGTTAGGATCAGTGGCGTCACTAGGTTGAATGGGTGAGGGTAGGTTAGGATCAGTGGCGTCACTGGTCTAAATGGGTGAGGGTAGGTTAGGATCAGTGGCGTCACTAGGCTAAATGGGTGAGGGTAGGTTAGGATCAGTGGCGTCACTAGGCTAAATGGGTGAGGGTAGGTTTGGATCAGTGGCGTCACTAGGCTAAATGGGTGAGGGTAGGTTAGGATCAGTGGCGTCACTAGGCTAAATGGGTGAGGGTAGGTTAGGATCAGTGGCGTCACTAGGCTAAATGGGTGAGGGTAGGTTAGGATCAGTGGCGTCACTAGGCTAAATGGGTGAGGGTAGGTTAGGATCAGTGGCGTCACTAGGCTAAATGGGTGAGGGTAGGTTAGGATCAGTGGCGTCACTAGACTAAATGGGTGAGGGTAGGTTAGGATCAGTGGCGTCACTAGGCTAAATGGGTGAGGGTAGGTTAGGATCAGTGGCGTCACTAGGTTGAATGGGTGAGGGTAGGTTAGGATCAGTGGCGTCACTAGGCTAAATGGGTGAGGGTAGGTTAGGATCAGTGGCGTCACTAGACTAAATGGGTGAGGGTAGGTTAGGATCAGTGGCGTCACTAGGCTAAATGGATGAGGGTAGGTTAGGATCAGTGGCGTCACTATACTGAATGGGTGAGGGTAGGTTAGGATCAGTGGCGTCACTAGGCTAAATGGGTGAGGGTAGGTTAGGATCAGTGGCGTCACTAGACTAAATGGGTGAGGGTAGGTTAGGATCAGTGGCGTCACTAGGCTAAATGGGTGAGGGTAGGTTAGGATCAGTGGCGTCACTAGGCTAAATGGGTGAGGGTAGGTTAGGATCAGTGGCGTCACTAGGTTGAATGGGTGAGGGTAGGTTAGGATCAGTGGCGTCACTAGGCTAAATGGGTGAGGGTAGGTTAGGATCAGTGGCGTCACTAGACTAAATGGGTGAGGGTAGGTTAGGATCAGTGGCGTCACTAGGCTAAATGGGTGAGGGTAGGTTAGGATCAGTGGCGTCACTAGACTAAATGGGTGAGGGTAGGTTAGGATCAGTGGCGTCACTAGGCTAAGTGGGTGAGGGTAGGTTAGGATCAGTGGCGTCACTAGGTTGAATGGGTGAGGGTAGGTTAGGATCAGTGGCGTCACTGGTCTAAATGGGTGAGGGTAGGTTAGGATCAGTGGCGTCACTAGGCTAAATGGGTGAGGGTAGGTTAGGATCAGTGGCGTCACTAGGCTAAATGGGTGAGGGTAGGTTTGGATCAGTGGCGTCACTAGGCTAAATGGGTGAGGGTAGGTTAGGATCAGTGGCGTCACTAGGCTAAATGGGTGAGGGTAGGTTAGGATCAGTGGCGTCACTAGGCTAAATGGGTGAGGGTAGGTTAGGATCAGTGGCGTCACTAGGCTAAATGGGTGAGGGTAGGTTAGGATCAGTGGCGTCACTAGGCTAAATGGGTGAGGGTAGGTTAGGATCAGTGGCGTCACTAGACTAAATGGGTGAGGGTAGGTTAGGATCAGTGGCGTCACTAGGCTAAATGGGTGAGGGTAGGTTAGGATCAGTGGCGTCACTAGGTTGAATGGGTGAGGGTAGGTTAGGATCAGTGGCGTCACTAGGCTAAATGGGTGAGGGTAGGTTAGGATCAGTGGCGTCACTAGACTAAATGGGTGAGGGTAGGTTAGGATCAGTGGCGTCACTAGGCTAAATGGATGAGGGTAGGTTAGGATCAGTGGCGTCACTATACTGAATGGGTGAGGGTAGGTTAGGATCAGTGGCGTCACTAGGCTAAATGGGTGAGGGTAGGTTAGGATCAGTGGCGTCACTAGACTAAATGGGTGAGGGTAGGTTAGGATCAGTGGCGTCACTAGGCTAAATGGGTGAGGGTAGGTTAGGATCAGTGGCGTCACTAGGTTAAATGGGTGAGGGCAGGTTAGGATCAGTGGCGTCACTAGGCTAAATGGGTGAGGGTAGGTTAGGATCAGTGGCGTCACTAGACTAAATGGGTGAGGGTAGGTTAGGATCAGTGGCGTCACTAGGCTAAATGGGTGAGGGTAGGTTAGGATCAGTGGCGTCACTAGGTTGAATGGGTGAGGGTAGGTTAGGATCAGTGGCGTCACTGGTCTAAATGGGTGAGGGTAGGTTAGGATCAGTGGCGTCACTATGCTAAATGGGTGAGGGTAGGTTAGGATCACTGGCGTCACTAGGCTAAATGGGTGAGGGTAGGTTAGGATCAGTGGCGTCACTGGGGGGAATGGGTGAGGGTAGGTTAGGATCAGTGGCGTCACTAGACTAAATGGGTGAGGGTAGGTTAGGATCAGTGGCGTCACTAGGCTAAATGGGTGAGGGTAGGTTAGGATCAGTGGCGTCACTAGGTTGAATGGGTGAGGGTAGGTTAGGATCAGTGGCGTCACTAGGCTAAATGGGTGAGGGTAGGTTAGGATCAGTGGCGTCACTAGACTAAATGGGTGAGGGTAGGTTAGGATCAGTGGCGTCACTAGGCTAAATGGATGAGGGTAGGTTAGGATCAGTGGCGTCACTATGCTGAATGGGTGAGGGTAGGTTAGGATCAGTGGCGTCACTAGGCTAAATGGGTGAGGGTAGGTTAGGATCAGTGGCGTCACTAGACTAAATGGGTGAGGGTAGGTTAGGATCAGTGGCGTCACTAGGCTAAATGGGTGAGGGTAGGTTAGGATCAGTGGCGTCACTAGGCTAAATGGGTGAGGGTAGGTTAGGATCAGTGGCGTCACTAGACTAAATGGGTGAGGGTAGGTTAGGATCAGTGGCGTCACTAGGCTAAATGGGTGAGGGTAGGTTAGGATCAGTGGCGTCACTAGGCGAAATGGGTGAGGGTAGGTTAGGATCAGTGGCGTCACTAGACTAAATGGGTGAGGGTAGGTTAGGATCAGTGGCGTCACTAGGCTAAATGGGTGAGGGTAGGTTAGGATCAGTGGCGTCACTAGGTTGAATGGGTGAGGGTAGGTTAGGATCAGTGGCGTCACTGGTCTAAATGGGTGAGGGTAGGTTAGGATCAGTGGCGTCACTATGCTAAATGGGTGAGGGTAGGTTAGGATCAGTGGCGTCACTAGGCTAAATGGGTGAGGGTAGGTTAGGATCAGTGGCGTCACTGGGGGGAATGGGTGAGGGTAGGTTAGGATCAGTGGCGTCACTAGACTAAATGGGTGAGGGTAGGTTAGGATCAGTGGCGTCTCTAGGCTGAATGGGTGAGGGTAGGTTAAGATCAGTGGCGTCACTAGGCTAAATGGGTGAGGGTAGGTTAGGATCAGTGGCGTCACTATGTTGAATGGGTGAGGGTAGGTTAGGATCAGTGGCGTCACTAGGTTGTTATCCGGTGTTGTAACTCCTGGTGCCACCCCTCCAACACCGTTCTTGTTTTTTTTTTTTGTGTCATGGTAGTTCTCTATTTTTTTAAAAATTGTCTTGGTTGTCACCCACCCCATCTTTGTATGATACTTTACGAAGTATTTCATTATAATTAGCAGTTCATTTAACTGGACGCAAATAATGAAAGTATAATTGCGCGGACAATTTGTGTTTTATAAAGGAAATATTGGTTAATTAAAAAACAAAATCATTAAACATCTAATTCAGTCATATTTTATGTCACAATGCATAGCCTTCGGGTTTTGATCTACGTGAAAGAAATCGGTCCAGTAGAAGTGGTCAAAAATTTGCACGCAAGTTTGCGACAATGACAGATGCATAAATATAGATACATTTATATGATTTTTTTTAAAAATCAGGAATCTGACATGGTAAAGTACTACTTCCAGCCATCGGAAATCACATACAACTTGAAAACAAATTAGTGAATAAGTTCTTACACCTGTCTATGAAATGTCGTCCATTTACCTGAAACGGTACTAATGTTACCGTAATTAATAAAACAGAAACAGTAAAGTACTTAAACGGTACTGAAGTTATTGGCTTTTGAAAAACCATAAGTATAGTAAGTGCCACATCCAGTCCCTTGAAGTCGCTAAAATTTTTATACAGAATTACAAGTTTGATATGCTACTTATATATAAAATTTCGTCAAATGAACTCAAACGGTACTCAACTTATCATGTTCACAGAAAGACACACTGAAAGAACTGCAAAAACAAATTTTTCCGACACATTACGATTTTTTTGCACGATTACAATAGTTCATCTATAACTAACTTATTATAGAATTTATAATTTTATGTTCGTTTAACAGTAAAATCATATCCTTTTTTGTGTGTGAATTAAACATTGAAATTTAATACAATCATAGAAACTTCAACTACAAAACTTCTTTAATGTGACTCTCGCATCTTCAATAATTCAATGCTTCACACTAATCAGAAGAATTAGCTCGAGCAACCGAGGAAAGACATAAACTAACATACTGTATGAAACTGGGTCTTTAAAGCATAATGCAAGTTAAGATCGACTGGTAGATCAACAATATTTAAGCATACAAAAAAAATCTAAATGTTTCACAGATATTTGTTTTAACTGTTAGACCCAATTAAATTTTTTAAAAACCTTAATAAGAATTAAATTAAGTACATATATATAGAATTGTATACATTTTTACAAAAACAAGCAGAATACATCACTATCACAACAGTTAATGCCCTTGTCAAGGGTTATAATTCAAATTTTCTTTTCCTTAAAAAATATGTTTCGCTGCCTTTCTTTCACAATGTACCCATTGCCTGACAAACTCCCGTCAAAACCGTATAAACGTGTGCAAGCAATATAAACTCTCTCGTCCCCCGGGGACAGGGCGTCAAGCACCAGGGGGAGGCGGGCATCCCCTCACCCCCAGCAAGACTCCCAGTTATTCCATCCCGTATTTCGAACATCAACATTGGCCCGTCACTAATCATTATGCGTCATCTTTCACTGATGGAATAAATTATTTAGCAAAAACATAAAAAAATAAATAAAATACACAGCTTACAGACCCGTATTGTAGGAGAAACGATAGTTAATAAATAATAACGAGTACAACGTAGTGGTCGTTATTTTATGTAACACTTTCATTGCATAATCATCATCATATTCCGGCTTATTAATACATTCATTTATTTTTGTTGTTTCAAATTCTGATCATCTTATTTGAACAACTTTCATACACACTGAAAAAAATAGTTGTCTACGTGTTTTTGCCTTAAGTTATTGTAGGGATGATTTTTTGAATTTGGTAATCTGAAACAAATACAGTTTGGAACATGAAATATGGGAGAAGGCGGAGGTTTGCTATGGCAAGAGAGGAGATATGTGTCTCTAATGGTATCACAAAGTGATACTACGTCTGCATTCATTGATTTCGTTCACCCATCACAAAGTGATACTACATCTGCATTCATTGATTTCGTTCACCCATCACAAAGTGATACTACATCTGCATTCATTGTTAACCCATCACACTGCCGTGTGCCGACAAAGATCATAAGTCAAACGCCCGCTGGACAAGTTAGTAAATATTCCTCTTTAGACCTAGCGATCTATTTGGCAGATGGATTAGAGATAATGTTTCTTGACCTCGGCATATGAAGGAATAAAGTGTTCAGCACTACGCCCAGTCGACTTTATCTTCCGTAACGTGAGTTAGGAACACATCAGAGCTAGGCGAAACGTCCACTGTAGTTGTCTTTGAATTGTGATAATACTAACACTGCCTGTTTTAATCACTACTTTTTGCATACATTCCATCATTTTCATTGAATTGGGTAGTCAGCGCTATGCTTAGTCGACGTACAGATAGCTCAAGGTACTTAACCACCAAATAAATTACGCAATTTAAAAACCAGTTTTGTTTCTAATTCTAAAGATTTAAATGACACTGTCTTCATACGAAAAGGTATTTATATATATTACCCCCTATTCTACGTACAGCATAAAAAAGTCTACATTACATATAAGAAGCTTCCTGGGTTGTACGAGCCAATCAGGTCATTCATGGTTTACTTAACAGCTTGGTTTTCTCTTTCAGGCACTCTCTTAGAATCGCAGACGCACTGGAAACTGTTTTTTTCTACGCACTGGAAATTATTTTTCTCTTTTCAGTACTCCCATAGACCCACTGAAAATTATTTTTCTCCAATCATTACTACAATAAACGCGCTGGAAATTACTTTTCTCCTTACAGTACTCCCATAGACACACTGGAAGTTATTTTTCTCTTTCGGCACTCTCCTAGACGTACTGGAAACTGTTCAATAACCACCAGCGCCTTGGCATCACCCCCCCCCTTCCATCCGTCCCACCCCACCCCCCGGCACAATTTGGGTGACTGCTTGGACACGGAGAGACAAATATTTTCCTTCCAATTTATAGGCAAGGGCATTTCGGTTAAGCGCCGGTGCGGCTCAGCGTCGAAGGGCGTAGGGTAACGGTAATGTGATAGTAATTAGTCTCTGGATTCAGTTACGCCTTACAGTCGAATCACGTTAGGCTAAATTGTGTATGAAAAAGAATTAATGCTTAGAGTATAATCTCTGTGTGAAAGTAATTAGCAGTATGTTAAAAAAATAACACATAAAAGTAAAATCAGTATTTAATAGTAATTAATTGGAAATCTTATTGGGAAATTTATTTTTGATTCCTAAAAAAACTATGCATTTGAGTAAAATTAATGGCATAGTAATTTGTGACAGTAAAAATAATTTCACATGAGGGTAAACTAATGTGATTGTAATTTAGAACAAAAAGCAATCGTGAACTAGACGAAATAATTATGGAAACAACAATTGTGGCAACAATTTAATTTAATTTGTGCAAAAACTAAGATTTCTTCTATTGGCCAGCTTGTAGTAAAAGAAGAGATCAGAGCCTGGGAAACTAGAATTTATTTCAAAGCTTAAACCTTAGGTAACACTATGGTCGCTTTTGCCTAAAGACCGTAGCAGAAATATTTTGATTTAAAAGGCAACAATTTGCTGATAGAATAGAGTTTTATAAAAGTAGAAAAAAAAATTCCGATTTAATTTTTTTCACTTATATTGTAACTGTGACTTAGTTTGGGACCAGCTTGTATTTTATTGTTTGGTTAATTTATAAGTAAGAAATGCCATCTCAACCAGTTTAGTTTCAAAAGATAAATCTAATGTTATTAATAACAAACGAAAATATAGCCTTCACCTGATAGAAAACTGTTTTATATGCCGGATCAAAAATAAACGATTGTTTATTTTAATTCATGGAAAACAATTATTGTCATATCTGGCACTCACATTTCAAATTAGATGGCTTTGAGTGTGTGTGTGTGTGTGTGTGTGTGTGTGTGCAGGGGGGTGGGGAGGGGCAAGATATATGCATATAAATGTGCACATACATACACACACAGACACATAAACACACAAACACCGATATATATATATATATATATATATATATATATATATATATATATATATATATATATATATATATATATATATATATATATATATATATATATATATATATATATATACACATACATAAACACAGTGCCCCCTGATACACTTAACTATCCGCCTACGGCCACCCATTACAAATCTGAACACGCACCTCAAGGCGTCATAGATTCCCCGTAGAGAGAACAAAGATATCCCCCACATAGATCAAGCCGGGCCTGCTGTGTGATCTCAATACACTTTTCCCTGATCAAAACTCCAAGCTTGTCTAATATTTGTTCCAACAAGTGGCACATCACTCAATCTTTAAACAATCACACACCACCACCCCTCTCCTCCCTACCCTTGCCTTGGTTTTTTTTTTCTTGTTTTTTTTTTAACCGGCGGTACCCCCGAGCTGTTTTTAGCACTCCACAATTATCCACCCTTCTCTTAATCTCAGTTGTGTTTTTTTTTTTTTGTCTTCCAGGATAGAATCACCAGCTACGCTAATAAATCCACAGCTATTCTGTCAGTTTTCTGGTAGTTTCCATAACCATGTTTAAAAATGAGTAGGGACTAGTAAATTTTAATGTTCTAACCGGGGTTGGCCACAAGAAAACTGGAAAAAAAATCGGTTTATCGCTGAAATAGGTGCTGTAAAAACATGGCCTCTTCGTGTTTTTGTTTCGTTTTTTAAAAACGGTTTCTTTAATTAACCCTTCCGAGTTGTTATATTGTTGTTATTGTATATAACAATTTGTAAAGTAACACGTGACTTAGTCGAAGACATCGGTCCTCAGTCTTATTACATTATGATTTAAGTAGCGAAAGGACCGTTTTTTATTCATAGCCAGTGTTTCTTCAAGACTTTTTTCTCCGGGGGTGCAGTTGACATTTTTGGATGGGGGGGGGCGGACTCAAATTTCCGGGGGGGGGGGGGGGCGGACACTGTTAAAAGTATATATTTTCTATATAAATTCCATTTCGTTCAGGGGGGGGGGGGGCGGTAGACTTTCTCCGCCCCCCCCCCCCCCCCGAAGAGATGCCTAGAAGAAACTCTGTTCATATCCCGAACCTTTTGGACACAGCCAGTCCACATCTGGTCCTTACCCACTTGCCTTTCTATAAATAAATTCGAGAAATTATTGTTATGCACATGACACAATAAAATAAAATGCGCAAATAATACACCATTCATCTAAAATTTGTTGACCACAATCGCGCGCCAGTTTAAGATAACAATGTTCGCTAATCACCTGGTTTCGCTAGTCGTGGCTGACACACCGGAAACGATTCTCTGACAGAAATACCAAAATAATGAACCAGGAAAGGGGAGATGACTCTAGAGAAAGGAAATCTTCAAAAGACAAGGAATTAGTTCTAGTTTCCTCGTCTCGAGTTGTCGTTACTGACGTCTGAAGCAGCGATGGTTAAAAATATTCCGGACACAGAGTGTATGGGGTAGAGAGTGTTCGATCTGGCTGTTAGTCTATGGGAAGTGTCGTTATGTGTGGGTGTTATGGTCTATAGGAAGTGTTGTTATGTGTGGTTGTTATGGTCTAAAGGAAGTGTTGTTATGTGTGGTTGTTATGGTCTATAGGAAGTGTTGTTATGTGTGGTTGTTATGGTCTATAGGAAGTGTTGTTATGTGTGGGTGTTATAGTCTATAGGAAGTGTTGTTATGTGTGTGTGTTATGGTCTATAGGAAGTGTCGTTATGTGTGTTATGGTCTATAGGAAGTGTTGTTATGTGTGGGTGTTGTAGTCTATAGGAAGTGTCGTTATGTGTGTGTGTTATGGTCTATAGGAAGTGTCGTTATGTGTGTTATGGTCTATAGGAAGTGTCGTTATGTGTGTTATGGTCTATAGGAAGTGTTGTTATGTGTGGGTGTTGTAGTCTATAGGAAGTGTTGTTATGTGTGGGTGTTATGGTCTATGGGAAGTGTCGTTAAGTGTGGGTGTTGTGGTCTATGGGAAGTGTCGTTAAGTGTGGGTGTTGTGGTCTATGGGAAGTGTCGTTAAGTGTGGGTGTTATGGTCTATAGGAAGTGTCGTTATGTGTGGGTGTTGTGGTCTATGGGAAGTGTCGTTAAGTGTGGGTGTTGTGGTCTATGGGAAGTGTCGTTAAGTGTGGGTGTTATGGTCTATAGGAAGTGTCGTTATGTGTGGGTGTTGTAGTCTATAGGAAGTGTCGTTATGTGAGGGTGTTATAGTCTATAGGAAGTGTCGTTATGTGAGGGTGTTATAGTCTATAGGAAGTGTCGTTATGTGAGGGTGTTGTAGTGTATGGGAAGTGTCGTTATGTGCGGGTGTTATAGTCTATAGACAGTGTCGTTATGTGTGGGTGTTGTAGTGTATGGGAAGTGTCGTTATGTGCGGGTGTTATAGTCTATAGACAGTGTCGTTATGTGTGGGTGTTGTGGTCTATAAGAAGTGCCGTTATGTGCGGGTGTTGTGGTCTATAAAAGTGTCGTTATGTGTGGGTGTTATGGTCTATAGGAAGTGTCGTTAGCTGTGAGTGTTTTTCTTTAGGAAGTGTGTCGTTATGTGCAGCTGTTTCACTCAAGTTTCAGAATAAATGAAATGTTAAATGCGGCCATTTCACAGTCTATAAAAACTTTTTTCTCCGTCTTTCTGCATCCGACAGTAATTATAAAGTGCTGTCTGACTATAGAAGCTATATCACACCGAGAAATTCTGTACAACGTTTATTCATATCCCTGAGTATAGTAATACTGTCCGTCTAAGAACCTATTAAAGGTGTCATGTCTCACGATTTCTATGACTGAATGTTTTTTAACAATGTCCAGCCTTTTGAATAGTCTCTCTAAATTGTTTAGTCTGTCTGACTTAGATAGGGAATCTGTTCAACCTCTATGTGACTGCCGACCAGCTTTTTAAAATTCTTGAACCAACTGAGTTAAAGTTAACTGTTTTTTGTTTGTTTGTGGATTATGTCATTTAGAACCTTGGCTTAATTACTTCCTGGGATTCTAGCACCATATATTTGAGGCACAGCTTTAAAATTGTGTCTTCTCTTAAATTTTCTTCCTATCCCATCACTGATATCACGTCAAAATTAGTCAGTAAAAAAAAAAACAACCCATAACTCTACAGGCACAATTAAACTTAAAATTTCCGGAGGGGGGGGGGGGGCGGACACTGGTAAAAGTATTTATTTTCTATATAAATTCCATTCCGTTCGGGGGGGGGGGGGGGGAGGAGAGGTAAACTTTCTTCGGAGACCCAAGTCCCCCCCCCCCTGGAAGAAACTCTGTTATTTTAATATTGTTAGTAAAATATTTTTAGACTTAGCCCTCCTTTAGCGGTAAAACAAATATTTTCTCACGGTCCGAGACATAAATGGGTTATAATGTTTTGAAAACTTTTGAGAAACTTCTTTACGTACTCACAAGTCAAAAATACGTAACCTTTTTCAAACTCCCAAGGAAAAAAATGGGTTGGATTGGACACACATTGCGCAGACCACCAACCAACATCATCAGGCGGGCATTGGGGTGGATCCCTGAAGGAAAGCGATAAAGAGGTCAGCCATGAAACACATGAAGACGGGACCTTTTGGCTGAAACCACAAAGATGGGTAACACATGGTGCCAGATTGAGAGAATATCACAGGGCAGATGATTTGGAGATCTTTGGTTGGCGGCCCAGGCCCCAGAAGGACGGAGCACTCAGGAAATCTTTGCAGGGGTGACGGGCAGTGACAATGAAGTAAAAATGCGAAATATTATTTCCAAGTACAAAGTGCGAAACCTTTGTCATACTCACAAGTAAAAAATGCAAAACTTTTTCCATACTCACAAGTCTAAAATGCGAAAAAAATATTTCTTACTCGCAAATAAGCAATAAGGAAATGTGTCTATACTCCTGATAAAATTTCGAAACCTTTTACATGATCATTTTGTTTTTACAAAATACTCGAAAATCCGAAACGTGAAACCTTTTCCCTACTCACCTATAATAATAATTTAAACCTTTGCATACTCCCAAATCCTGAATGCGAAACCTTTTTCATACTCCCTAATCCTAAATGCGAAACCTTTTTCATACTCCCAAATCCTGAATGCGAAACCTTTTTCATACTCCCAAATCCTGAATGCGAAACCTTTTTCATAGACCTTAATCCTAAATGCGAAACCTTTTTCATACTTCTAAATCCTGAATGCGAAACCTTTTTCATAGACCTTAATCCTAAATGCGAAACCTTTTTCCTTCTCTCAAGTCAAAAATGCGAAACCTCGCCCATACTCCCAAGACAAGCGAAATGGTTTTCTTATGCAGAGCAAGCAAGGCGCGGTATCGGAACAGCAAACGCTCTTAGACATGCGATTATCTGGGAATTTATCTGCATTAATAAACGATCGCCTACTCTACGTGTATCAGCCTGCGCCGTCCTGGGATTCGCCAACAATATGCATACACTAAATTCATGACCAACAAAATTACCGCCTACAAAACAAAAAGCAATCAAGCCTTGGGCTTAAGAAAACAAAATCGGATACAGAATCACTTCAATGGGGGAAAACATGATCTGGCGAATGTGTATGTACCAAAGATCTCCTCATTGGCTGTCTAAATATAGCAAGTCTCAAGTCCCGTAACCCACGTCTGTGTGGATGTTTTCCCTTTGACTTGGCCGTAAGTGGAGCATCAATTATAATAACAGTTTTTGAGCAACAACTTTTTATGACCACAGTTCATTAGAAAAATCGATACAGTTATTTCGTCTACCAGAGGGTAACAGACGGGAAGAAGTGGGAGGCAATCGTGTGACTTATTTAACAGCCAGCGTTTGTGGTATGTCGCCAGCGAACCGACTCTTTGCTTATTTACTAAGTTATGTATTGGTAAACGGAGCAATCGAAATGAATCGTAACTCATCTATACCTATACAAGTGCGAATTGGTTTTGAACAGTCGGTAAAGTTAAGTGCTGCTTATACAAAATAGTGGTTTATTTTTTCCAAGATCCGTTACTTAGTTCTATCTAGCATTAAAAGTTCCCCTTCGGACCTATCAACTAATAGGGTAGATGAAGTAGAGTTAATTTGGTTCTTGACCTCGGCATATGTATGGGTGGATATGGTCCGCAATTTGCCCAGCAGTCTTTACTATCCCTGACATGATTCAGGAGAGGTGGGTGGACTCGGAGACATTCTTTAGACTCTAGTAAGGATTGTAATCAGAGTTCTAGACTTTTGGATTTACCACCCGACCACGCCATCCTTATTAAAGAATAAAAGACTTATTAAAGTGCACAAATAATTCGTTGTTTATAAAGACCAAAATAACGTTGCACTTTTATAAAGTGATATCTTTGTACCTCAAAGCAAGTTTCAATAACATACATGATTTCAAGTTTTTTTTTTTTTTTTTTTTTTTTTTTTTTTTTTTATGTAATTGTCTTCGCTTTGACAACATATTTCTCCAATCTAGATTAAATAAAATTGATTCAGTCTTGTTTTTCACACTTTTCTGACTATAAAATATGGCTCTTTCACACACGTACGCACAACTTATTTATAGATTATTATTTGAACAGACAGCATTGTTCCGTGTTATTCAATGCGAGGGCCGATGATGTGAGAGTGAGTGGAAATCTCTTCAACTAGGTCGAGAGTATTTCTCGTTAGGTCCTAGCGAGCCTCGGCGGTACTGAGGGAAGTGCTAAAAATAGAACGATCGTGACATCTGCTAGCGCTAAGGTGACTTATAGGCCATCTTCTTGGCCGGCTTTTGGAGCGAGGCTCGTTAGATATCTGGCCACAAGTTGGGGAAACTTGTCTTGAAGATAATGATCTCTATGCCTGGCTAATAATGGGATGGGGTCACAGTCATATAATGGGTTGGGGGGGGGGGGTTACAGTCATACAATGGGTTGGGGGGGGGGGGGCTACAGTCGTATAATGGGTTGGGGGGCTACAGTCGTATAATGGGTTGGGGGCTACAGTCATACAATGGGTTGGGGGGCTACAGTCGTATAATGGGTTGGGGGCTACAGTCATACAATGGGTTGGGGGCTACAGTCATACAATGGGTTGGGGGGCTACAGTCGTATAATGGGTTGGGGGCTACAGTCATATAATGGGTTGGGGGCTACAGTCATACAATGGGTTGGGGGCTACAGTCGTATAATGGGTTGGGGGCTACAGTCGTATAATGGGTTGGGGGCTACAGTCATACAATGGGTTGGGGGGCTACAGTCGTATAATGGGTTGGGGGCTACAGTCATACAATGGGTTGGGGGCTACAGTCATACAATGGGTTGGGGGGCTACAGTCGTATAATGGGTTGGGGGCTACAGTCATATAATGGGTTGGGGGCTACAGTCATACAATGGGTTGGGGGCTACAGTCGTATAATGGGTTGGGGGCTACAGTCATATAATGGGTTGGGGGCTACAGTCATACAATGGGTTGGGGGCTACAGTCATACAATAGGTTGGGGGGCTACAGTCGTATAATGGGTTGGGGGCTACAGTCATATAATGGGTTGGGGGCTACAGTCATACAATGGGTTGGGGGCTACAGTCATACAATGGGTTGGGGGCTACAGTCATACAATGGGTTGGGGGGCTACAGTCGTATAATGGGTTGGGGGCTACAGTCATATAATGGGTTGGGGGCTACAGTCATACAATGGGTTGGTGGCTACAGTCATACAATGGGTTGGGGGCTACAGTCATACAATGGGTTGGGGGGCTACAGTCGTATAATGGGTTTGGGGCTACAGTCATACAATGGGTTGGGGGCTACAGTCATACAATGGGTTGGGGGCTACAGTCATACAATGGGTTGGGGGCTACAGTCATACAATGGGTTGGGGGCCTACAGTCATACAATGGGTTAGGGGCTACAGTCATACAATGGGTTGGGGGCTACAGTCATACAGTGGGTTGGGGGGCTACAGATACAATGGGTTGGGGGCCTACAGTCATACAATGAGTTAGGGGCTACAGTCTTACAATGGATTGGGGGCTACAGTCATACAATGGGTTAGGGGCCTACAGTCATACAATGGGTTGGGGGCTACAGTCATACAATGGGTTGGGGGCTACAGTCATACAATGGGTTGGGGGGCTACAGTCGTATAATGGGTTGGGGGCTACAGTCATACAATGGGTTGGGGGCTACAGTCATACAATGGGTTGGGGGCTACAGTCATACAATGGGTTGGGGGCTACAGTCATACAATGGGTTGGGGGCTACAGTCATACAATGGGTTGGGGGCCTACAGTCATACAATGAGTTAGGGGCTACAGTCTTACAATGGGTTGGGGGCTACAGTCATACAATGGGTTAGGGGCCTACAGTCATACAATGGGTTGGGGGCTACAGTCATACAATGGGTTGGGGGCTACAGTCATACAATGGGTTGGGGGGCTACAGTCGTATAATGGGTTGGGGGCTACAGTCATACAATGGGTTGGGGGCTACAGTCATACAATGGGTTGGGGGCTACAGTCATACAATGGGTTGGGGGCCTACAGTCATACAATGAGTTAGGGGCTACAGTCTTACAATGGGTTGGGGGCTACAGTCATACAATGGGTTAGGGGCCTACAGTCATACAATGGGTTGGGGGCTACAGTCATACAATGGGTTGGGGGCTACAGTCATACAATGGGTTGGGGGCTACAGTCATACAATGGGTTGGGGACCTACAGTCATACAATGGGTTGGGGGCCTACAGTCATACAATGGGTTGGGGGCTACAGTCATACAATGGGTTGGGGGCTAGTTATACAATGCATTAGGGCCTAGTTAAACAATGGGTTGGGGGCTTGTTATGCAATGAGTTGGGGGCTAGTTGCACATTGTGTTGGGGCTAGTTGGTTCTACTCACATACAAATAGTTGTTTTAAAAAATTGTGGTAGGCTCCTACAGAAATGCATGTATGACCCAAGCACGCAGCAACACTGTGAAATTGGAGCAAACATAGGCTACTCGGACAGCTTCAGTTATAATCTACGCTTTCCATAGAGCAGATAAAATACAGCGTTATCTGTCTCCATTACCACAACGTATGAAGGGATGGTCAATGCTATGTCAAACAGCCTTCACTTTCCCTTACATGAGTCAGGTAAATTTATTAGATCGGCGGACTCAGTTACGGGTTTTGGAGCTAGGGAACCGAACTCTCTTTCGGATTTGCAATCGTGTGCTCTAACATTTGACCATGCGGTCCCATAATACTCAATTTGTATAACATTTAATTCACGCAAAATATATTTTAGACAAGGCATTTCTAAAACTTTAATAAAAGAAATGTAGATTTAAGCATGATTTACTAGAGATGTGCACAAACAGAGAACAGAGCAACCCCTCCCCCTTCCCTGTCAATTAGCCCCCCGGACATAACCCCCCCCCGACATTACCCCGGAGTAATTACCCCCCCCCCCCGTCAATTCCCATCCCCCAGTAGGACATTACCCCTCCCCTGCCTCGGACACAGCTTAATGTACATCTAGGGTTAAAGTTAGGGTTAGGGTTAGGATTAGGGTTAGGGCTGTTAAGTTTAAAGCTGATGTGAATACTTAGGTTTTGGTCTATGATTAAGGTTAGGATTAAGGTAATATATAGATATAGAATTTGAGATAGAGTTAGGGATCTAACTTGAGAGGGGGGGGGGGGTAATTCCCCGTGGGGGTAATTGACAGGGTAGTAATTGACAGGGGGTAATTGCTCCGGGGGTAAATACGGGGGGATGTCCGGGGGTTAATTGTCGGTGGGATAATGTCCTGTATCCGCATAAAATAATGTAAAGATGGCAGCGGTTCATGTTACTACAAGACATGACATTTTATTGTTTAGAGTGAAGAAGACACGCAAAGCAATGTGAAGATGGCAGGCTGTACAATACGCTACTACAAGACACATGGACTTGACACTTATATGCAGTTCAGAGCGAAGAAGACACGGTGACATGACTCACCTATAAACGTCATTCTGACTAGGGTAGACCGGGCCACTTACCTATAAACGTCATTCTGACTAGGGTAGACAGAGTCACATGACTTACCTATAAACGTCATTCTGACTAGGGTAGACCGGGCCGGGTTTAGCAGACCAGCAGCCCATGGCTCTCTCCTTGCCAGCAGAAGGCGGGGTGGTTGAAAAAGGCGATAACGTTGGTGACTGTCTGTACGACGATGAGGAGGATGAAGAAGAGGACAGCATGCGTGATATCAAAGGCGAGTCGCCCCTGTCGTTGCCCTGGAAGGCCTGGGCCGTGAACTCGAGCACGTCCCGGAGGAGTTCGTCTGCTCTCACGTCCGTGTTCACGAGGAACGCTTTCGTCCCCAGCGGGAAATCCCGGAGCAGGTCTTCGTTTCGCGTGTACGCGTTCTCCGTGATAATCCAGGCGAGGAGGTTGAGGTGGGAGAAGACGTGCTTGGCGCTGATGAATATCCGCCGGGCCAGCGCCGCCGTGGCGTGGAGGACAAATATCCTAGAGGAGTTACGGCACAGGGACTCGAGCGAGTTGTTGAGAGCTTCTTCCGAGATGGTGTTGGATATGAAGATCTCGTCCTCGACCGTCCATTTGCCGTCTATCGTGAGGTCCCTGACGATGTAAAATGAAAAAATTCACAAGTATTTTATTTGTTGGGGTTGAAAAAAATAATATGAAAATTAAACCCGTTTGTTGACAATGCCTATCATTCTGTGTAAACAACTAAACCATTTGAGAATCTAACCAGTTTAATAACAATTTTAGAATTATGCTAAGGGCGTGTAAGCAACCAAACCATTTGAGAATCTAACCCGTTTAATAACAATTTTAAAATCATGCTAAGAGCGTGTATACAATTAAACCATTTGAGAATCCGACCCGTTTAATAACAATTTTAAAATTATGCTAAGAGCGTGTATGCAACCAAACTATCCGTGAATCCAACCCGTTTTATTCCAGTGTGAATCAGGCATATCATGCATTGAGCTTGTATAAAACTAAACCATTTGAAAATCTAACCCGTTTGATACCAGTTATAATCATGATAAGAGCGTGTAAAACCAAACCATTTGAGAATCCAAACCGTATTATGCCAGTGCTAATCATGCATTGAGCTTGTATAAAACTAAATCATTTGTACATTCCCGTCAGAATCTGAGACTATAATAACATTTCTGCAGTCAATGTTAACCTGAGCCTGGTTGGGACTGGGGTATCCGGCCAGGGTATGGGAGGGTGGGGCGAAAGGGGGGGGGGTCAGTTAATCTTGTACTGGCAAACAAGGTTAGACAATTATGGTTACAATTGGCTATTGACAGGTAATGAAGCGATGGCTGGTCTCTTGTGAATACACACATAGAATCTATACTATCGATAGTTCTACATTCAGAAACGGCTCTAACTGTGCTCTATAAAAGTGAATCTTTACACACGGCAACGTGCTAGCACACAGATCTGTATACGGTCTATAGACGCACCACCGAAGTAATGGACCTTATGACATTCAGGTCTATAGCTGTGGGCTGAATATCTAATTATTGTTTGACTGTCGTTCAGACATAAAAGTTCGCTTAAACATACCTTGTCACCTCGGAGCCTGTAAAGCCATTTTAAACACCATGTAACCCACCTGAATGTATAAAGGCCATCAGAGCAGATAACCCACATGAATGTCCGCTAAAAGCCACAATAACACACCAGGTAACCCACAAGAACGTCCGCTAAAGGCCAGAATAACACACCAGGTAACCCACCTGAATGTCCGGTAAAAGCCATCATAACACGACAGTTAACCCACCTGAATGTCCGGTAAAAGTCATCATAAAACACCAGTAAAATAACCCACCCGAAGGTCTAAAAGCCATCATAACACACCAGGTAACCCACCTTAATGTCCGTTAAAGGCCATCATAACACAGCAGGTAACCCACCTGAAGGTCTAAAAGCCATCATAACACATCAGGTAACCCACCTTAATGTCTGTTAAAGGCCATCATAACACAGCAGGTAACCCACCTGAAGGTCTAAAAGCCATTATAACACACCAGGTAACCCACCTGAATGTCCGGTAAAAGCCATCACACCAGGTAACCCACCCGAATGTCCGGTAAAAGCCATCATTACACACCAGGTAACCCACCTGAATGTCTAAAAGCCATCATAACACAACAATTAACCCACCAGAAGGTCTAAAAGCCATCATAACACACCAATTAACCCACCTGAAGGTCTAAAAGCCATCATAACACACCAGGTAACCCACCTGAATGTCTAAAAGCCATCATAACACATCAGGTAACCCACCTGAATGTCCGGTAAAAGCCATCATAACACATCAGGTAACCCACCTTAATGTCCGTTAAAGGCCATCATAACACAGCAGGTAACCCACCCGAATGTCCGTTAAAAGCCATCATAACACACCAGGTAACCCACCTGAATGTCCGGTAAAAGCCATCATAACACACCAGGTAACTCACCTGAATGTCCGGTAAAAGCCATCATAACACACCAGGTAACCCACCTGAATGTCTTAAAGCCATCATAACACACCAGGTAAGCCACCTGAATGTCCTGTAAAAGCCATCATAACACACCAGGTAACCCACCTGAATGTCAAGTAAAAGCCACCATAACACACCAGGTAACCCACCTGAATGTCCGGTAAAGGCCATCATAACACAACAGGTAACCCACCTGAATGACCGGTAAAAGCCATCATAACACACCAGGTAACCCACCTGAATGTATAAAAGCCATAACACAGCAGGTAACCCACCTGAATGTCCGGTAAAAGCCATCGTAACGCAGCTCTTCTTGCGTGACCATGGTCAGACGGTACCAAAAATTGACGGCCAGTAGGTTGACCAAACCCCTGGCTAAATGTTTGTTGGACGGCTGCAAGCTCAGGAACAGTGGATTGTGGATCTGTGGATAATATGGATTTGTTAGCAGGTATGCGGTATTATTACAACAAAATGGAAACAGTGGATTGTGGATCTGTGGATAATATGGATTTGTTAGCAGGTATACGGTATTATTACAACACAATGGAAACAGTGGATTGTGGATCTGTGGATAATATGGATTTGTTAGCAGGTAGCCTATGCGGTATTATTACAACACAATGGGAACAGTGGATTGTGGATCTGTGGATAATATGGTTTTATGTGTTCGTGGGTACACGGTATTATTACAACACAATGGTCGCCATCGTGTGTTATTTGGTAGTTGTAAATAGACATAAGTACACATACATCGATTAGGTTACACAAACACTTTATCAGTAGCCTTTGTGAAACAGCGCAGTAAGGCGCATCCTAAATGCGCATATCTTTAGCTAATTGTTGTAAGTACCCTCTATCCCCAATATGGCGCACTTTATATCAGCACAAGCCAAGCCGACTGTAGGTCTCACGGCACCGTTTGGGGCAGTAGGTCTATTGTAGGTATTCCCCCGCCCCAGCATTTTCATGCACTAGGCCGATGGTAGGTTTCCACAACTCGAGGCACTTTTTAATTCACTAGCCTGTTTGTAGGTATCGCATACTCACAGCACTATTTGATGCACCCTAGCTAATCACGTTACCATCCAAAGTAAATATTTAAAAAACGTCTTTAAACGTATGACGCTTGGTTAAAAAAATAGTCTATTATCTGCTATAATATGACAAGACTTTAGACAAGTGGGTCTTAATCTGGGTTCGAGTGAACCCTAAGGGTTCGGTGCGTCAGTCTCATGGGTTCGGCGCAGGTCAAGACACACACCCGTCACATATGATTCATGATCGGATTTTTGTCAGTGTGGACGATACAACTATTAAGAAGGGTTCGGTGAAGGCGCATATGAAACTGATGGGGCTCGGTACCCCCAAAAAGATTGAGAACCCCCGCCTTAGACTGAACCCATGTACTCGGTCCGTGATGTGGCCAGTGTATCAACACGAAGAAGGTCTGCTTGAGCGTCATTTTATTTCTATGTCAATGTGTTTGTGTAGAGGCTGAGAACTGTCTCTGTGAACAGGGCGCTACGCGGCGCTGTAGGAGCTGTCTGGGTAGATTATACAGTACTGTCTGTTAGCATCATAGTACCGCTTCCTTGCATTAGATACTGCTATTTGTCAGTATTACATAGTGCTGCTTGTTACAATTTCATAGTGCTGTTTGTTGTTTGTTAGCATTTTATAGCGCTGTTGGTTAGCATTATATAGTGCTGTTTGTTAGCGTTACATAGTGCTGTTTGTTAGCATTATATAGTGCTGTTTGTTAACAATATATTTATTGCTGTTTGTTAGATTTACATAGGGCTGTTTGTTACCTTTATATAATGCTGTTTGTTAGCATTACATAGGGCTGTTTGTAAGCTTTATATAGTGCTGTTTGTTAGCATTATAAAGTGCTGTTTGCTAGCATTATATAGTGCTGTTTGTTAGCTTTTTATAGAGCTGTTTGTTAGCATTATAAAGTGCTGTTTGCTAGCATTATATAATGCCGTTTGTTAGCTTTATATAATGCCGTTTGTTAGCTTTATATAATGCCGATTGTTAGCTTTATATAATTCCGTTTGTTAGCTTTATATAATGCCGTTTGTTAGCATTTTATAGTGCTGTTTGTTAGCATTACATACAGTGTACAGTTCTAGACTATGCCATTAGTTTACATTACATTTTGATGAACGCACCTTGGTTCTTTTTAATTAAAATTTATTTATTTTGTAAAGGTACACCAATTCCAGTCCACCCACATATATTTAATTGGGGTAGGGAAAAAATACATCTCAAAATCGATCAAACAAAATTACATTGAACAAACTTATTGATTTCTATTATTGATTGTAAATACTTTGTATGTTTTCAAAAACCTTCTAAATAATTTTAATCTAATATATAAAGCTCAGTTCTGTATGTAATGCATTTGTATGTCGTTGGAATTGTACGAATTTAAGTGTTAGAAAATTATCGTGCGCATTTGTCTAAATTTATGAGCTAAAAAATTACTATTGAAAGTGTTGGGAAATAATTTTCATTTTTCAAATTATAGTAATAATTGTCGGCATGTTCATTAAACACAAGTTTTAAAAAAAATATCATCTTTTACAAAAATTCTAATTATGTCTTTATTTAGTCCTATAGCACTTACTTCCCTTTGATAAATTAGGAAAAACACAATTACTTCCCTTTATAAAACCATTGCATTCCGTGAAAATAATTTACTTTTTAATTACTTTGTTTTGGTGTTGGGAAAGAAAATAATTACATAATTAGCGGGGATTGATCAAGTGCAAATGTTGTAGGTATTTTACGGATAAGCTTGGACTATTAAAATTGTTTATTAAATTGAAACAGGCGCGTTCGTTTAAGTGAGTGCAAAAGACTGTGAATAAGTTGGGGTACTATAGTCGTTCATTAAGCTAAAACAGGTGATTCCGCCCCGGGCGTTTATGTTCGCGTTAGTGTTTTCTTTGTGTTTAGGTGGGTTTGCGTTAGTGGTTGCGTTTTAATTTGGTTCGTTTTTGTTCTTTCTTTTTTCGTTTTTGTTTGTGTTTTTTTTGTTTGGGTTTGTATTTGTGTTTTTGGTTGGTTTTGCGTTTGGATTTGGTTTGTTTTCGTTTGCTTTTTTCGTTGATTTTTTTTTTGTTGGTATTGGTGTTTGTGGTTGGGTTTGTTGTTAGGTTTTTGTTTTCGTTTGCTTTTTTGTTTGTTTTTTCTTTGTGTTTGTATTGGTGTTTGTGGGTGCGGTTGTGTTTGTTGTTAAGTTTTTGTTTTCGTTTGTATTTGTAATTGTGTTAGCGTTATGTTTGCGTTTTGTTGTTTTGGTTTTGGTTGGTTGTGGTTTGGGTGGGCAATGCCGGGTTTATGATGATTACTAAACACACAGGTAATGGTCTTTAACAGAAAGGTTTTTCACAGAAGCCAGAGCAGGGCCTGGCCGGGACGGCTAGTAGTCTATATTAATTACATATTATTAAAATTGTCTTATTTTTATTAAAGTTGGTCCGTTAATACAATAGTTAAAGATACAGTCCAAAATGATGACATGGGTAGCGATTTTTTTCTTTTACGCGCGCAACATAAATCTAAAAAAAGAAAAACGGAAAGGGGTATATTTTTCTTTAGATTTTTAAATTTTATATTTTTCTGAAAAAAAAAGTTTTATGATTTACTACAGGTGCATTTTGAGTGCTGGTCGGAACCCCCCCCCCCCCCCCCCCCACATACCCGATTACATGGCTTTACAGTACACTATTTAGAAAACGGTTTTAGTAACCTACAGAAGTGAGGAGACGGGTCGGGTTAAGACTACGTCGGTGTCGTCACCACTATTTAGCAGCGCCCTTCTTTAGATAAGAAGATAAACGACAAACATATTCCATTGTCCCCAGACTTACCACGATGCCCAATATGAAATAAATAAAGCAATTGCCTTTATGGAGCGAGAACGCTCAATCTTGGAATTGATTTTCAATTTTCCTATCTATTGTGATTTATGGCTGCTTTCTACTTTCTGCGAGGTCTGACATATAGCTTCTAATTAATTGTTTGATTTCTTCTATTCTTCGTGGAATAATAAATTCTCGTTCAGACAATAAAATAATAGTTATTATTACATTGAGATTGTCGAAACTAGACTAGTAGGCCCAAGCCCTTAGCTCCAAGCATGACATTTTAAAATTGATTATAAAATCTAGATCTAGAAATCAAGATGTAGTAGAAGACTACCATTTTACGGTCCTAAAACGATTGATTATGAAGATTACATATTTGCATTTTCAATCATGCGAGTACTTGAATACAACTATTTGAAGAATAGATAATTTTTTAAAAAATTAATATATTTTATTCAAATAACCTTGCCTTTAAAAAAATGTGCCTATTATTAATCTAGGTAGAACTATAACCAATCGTCTAGTTTTTATTCTGTTTTCTAGATATAGAAGAAATAGATCTAGATCTAGATCTAGATCTTGGACTAGGTCTTCTTCAAGAATCTCTTTTAGGCTAGTTTTACATGCTTTTATCTGCAGACGGCTGATTTTAGACTGCTAATATATATACTTGAGAGTTATCTTTTCTTTGTTTACAATATGGCTATTCCTAAAAGATCAAAGTCCATCGTTTGACATGACTGTACTTTATTAAAAATTCGCAAGAAATGCTATAGTGGATTATTCTTTAAAAATTGACAACAAATATTTAAGAATCCCCTGTATTAAATTATCATGGCGTCTATATTGAAAAACTGGCGAGAAGCAGCTACGTTGATTTTAGTAACGTCTTCCAACATTTCCAGATCAGCACGTATCCAGTTAACAAATGCAACATTGGCAAAGGAATCGACGACAGGAGAATCTACTACCAGCGATGTAAAAGCACGCAAGCAATCTATTATTAGAGAAGACGATTTTGAAGTTTTAATGTTAAAAAGAAGTGCTAAAAGCAAATTCATGCCTAATGTTTATGTATTCCCAGGTGGTGTTGCTGACAGTGATTTTTCCGCTCAGTGGTTGTCTGTTTTTAATAAATTAGGACAAAATGTGTGTAAAAGAATTTTCGAGAATGTTACTGTTGACTCTTCTAAAGCTGCCCCTATGTTTACCCGAGAAAGAAGCCAAGCTTACACAGCAATTCCATCCGAAGTAGCTTTTCGCATCTGCGCTATTAGAGAAACCTTTGAGGAGTCTGGGGTACTATTAGCACAGCCAGCTAATCAATCAATAGCCAGTTCAATTTATTCTCAGAATAGGGTTTTAAGCCCTGCCCTATTACACGAGGATGTCAATGTTATCAATAACTGGAGACAACGTGTCAATAAGGATCCAACAGAGTTTCTTAAAATGTGCCTCGAGCTAGACCTTGTACCGGAAGTGTGGTCACTATATGAGTGGTCAAACTGGTTAACTCCGACGCTCAGACATGAACAAGGCCGCAGGTTCGATACAGCCTTCTTTGTTTGTTGTGTAGACCACAAGCCCACTGCTGCAGTAGATTTAGCTGAAACTGTAAATGCACTGGTAGGCACCATTTATCTTATACATAACATTACTGTTATAGGCCCTAATTTACTTTCTTTTTCTGTTTTACTCTCCAGTAGCCTATTTGTCTTTAAAAAAGTAAACGCAGCTTTTTTTTCAGGAGAGTTCCCATTGAATTTTCAAGTGTTATGTACTATATGCCTATACTCTATAGACACATATATCATTATTTTAACTCTATTTTGAAAGAAAATAAAAAATTTGGGGTATATACTGAAAATATGGATGTATGTGTTAGGTATATGCATAATTAATGATGCACTAATCATTGCATGGCTAAAGTTTTAAAGCATTATAGAATTATATAAGCAATTATGTCAGTGAATAATGATTTCATTGTAAAGTGTTTAAGCAATAAAAAAGTTGCTATTTAACAAGGCATAGGTATAATGTTAGCTGACCCTTCATTAGTAAAAAAAAAAGAAAGTTATAAGACCATGTTTTTAGCTCTTGAATTATAGTTTGCATTGTAATTTGAATTGTGTTTATATCATTTAATTCATTTCACAGTGAAATATATTTCCTCACCATAGAGTTCATAAGTTCCATTTCATTTGTACACATTGGGCTTGTAAAAAACTGTTCCTAAAATGTCTGTACATTTATTTTCAGTGGGCCTCACCAAGCTCATTATTATCGGCATATTTTAAACAGAAGGGTGGCTTGGCACCACCTCAGGTGTATGAACTTTCCAGGCTACTGAATTTTAAATCTGCAAGTGATCTTCATCACTTAGTTAGTGGCCCTAATCGCAGCAGAGTGGAGAGATGGCTTCCTATTGCACTTGTGTGCAAGACTCACACTCTGTCACTGATGCCAGGTCAGTACGTTCAACTTTTTCTTTAAGGTCCTTCATCAAATATAGAGAAATACATACAGCTGTTTTCCATATAAGGGTCTACAGCAGTGGTTCTTAACCTGGGTGTTCGATCGAACCCCAGGGGTTCTCCTGGAACTCAAGACACACACCCGACTCATATGAATCACGATAGGATTCCATCAGTGCAGAGGAGAGAACATTTAAGAAGGGTTTGGTGAATGCACATTTGAAGCTGGTGGGGTTCTGTACCTTTAAAAAGGTTAAGAACCACCGGTCTACATCTTAAATTACATTTAATAAATAAAAACATATTATTTAGCCAAACTTATTGTGGTGTAGTTCTTTTGCCTTATTTTCCTCTTTTTATAACATTAAGCTCTGTTGTTTATTAATTGTCTTTAAAATTGTGGTTCCATACAATAAGATTATCAAATAAAAAGGGCAGCAATAAAATCCTAGTTATGGGTACTTCTTGTATATTGTGTTTTGCATGAATAAATGAAAATCTACATGTTTCAAGTAGAAATAAAGTTGTAGTGATTATTACAGATGTTGGAGGCAGGGTTTACTGGCTTAATGTCCCTGGGCAAGGCCTTGTTCTAGCAGAGAACTTGTTCTTTGCTAGAACTAGCTCTGGGCTAAAGATCTATGGATGCCATTAGACCATTAGCATAACCTTGCAACATTATCCCTCTGATTTGTTTGTTTAGCCTTTCAACCAATGATTAAACCATTTATGCTCAATTTTAACTTAAAATACAAACTCAAGTGCAGCAGAATGGTAAAGTTACCCTTGTGCTAAAAATACTTTTTTTCTACACTTAAACAAGAATTAGTGTTTTTCTTTTTCTAGACTAGCTTGTAGTTGAAAAAAAAACACTTTAAATAACTCATTAACTGTTTTAAAAAAAAAATAGGTGACGACCTTTACCCAGAAGCCGTAGACAATGTAGACCCACAGATTTTAAACTTTGATGAGGAGAGTCTGGAAGAGCTGAACACTAAATACAGGAGGCATCACAGAGTTGTCATGGGCAAGGGACAGGCAGATCCTGGCATGCACATACTGTGTAATACACAGCCATCTGAGGGTCACGTCAACCCAAATATTGATTTGTTTGAGAAAATAAGGCTCAAGGCTAACTTGTAGTGTAGAGTCACTTGCTTGCTTGCTACAGTGGCAACTCACACGTGCTATTATATATATATATATATATATATATATATATATATATATATATATATATATATATATATAATATATATATATATATATATATATATATATATATATATATATATATATATAGATAAATAAAACAAAATAAATATCTATATATATAAAGCAAAGTGGTCGGGTGCCCGATAGGGCACTTCCCGGCGCCGCAGGCGCGTCAAATTTGGCACGAAGGTGCCTTATGGCGATAGAACACGAGGGCCGGTGACGGTTCGGCAAAAAGTCTACGGACAGGGGGTCAAAACTGACCTCGACTGACCGGCGCCTTATATGGGCTATATTACGAAAAAAAAATTCCTCCGACGACCCCCCTTGAAATTTTGTGAGGTGGTAGGAGAACACCTTGGGGTGTCACAAAAAACTCGGCATATCTGGGAAAACTTCGTAAAGGGGTCAAAACTGACCAGTTGTATTTCCCTATATAATCTTTGTATTTTATGGGAAAAACAGAGGGTCATTTCAACGCAGACTTTAGGGTACTTAAGCTCAGTATATCTGGCTAATTTTTTGCATGCTCCTAGATCAATGGCTTGACCTTTAGGGAAAACTGTCGGTTACACTCAAAGCCCTCGACGAGGGCTAAAAAGTGACCGCGAGTGAAATTCTCTTTATATGAGCTCTATTACGAAAAAAAATTTCCTCCGACGACCCCCCTTGATATTTTGTGAGGTGGTAGGAGAACACCTAGGGGTGTCATAAAAAACTCGGCATATCTGGGAAAACTTCGTAAAGCGGTCAAAACTGACCAGTTGTATTTCCCTATATAATCTTTGTATTTTATGGGAAAAACAGAGGGTCATTTCAACGCAGATTTTAGGGTACTTAAGCTCAGTATATCTGGCTAATTTTTTGCATGCTCCTATGTCAATGGCTTGACCTTTAGGGAAAACTGTCGGTTACACTCAAAGCCCTCGACGAGGGCGAAAAAGTGACCGCGAGTGAAATTCTCTTTATATGAGCTCTATTACGAAAAAAAATTTCCTCCGACGACCCCCCTTGATATTTTGTGAGGTGGTAGAAGAACACCTAGGGGTGTCATAAAAAACTCGGCATATCTGGGAAAACTTCGTAAAGCGGTCAAAACTGACCAGTTGTATTTCCCTATATAATCTTTGTATTTTATGGGAAAAACAGAGGGTCATTTCAACGCAGACTTTAGGGTACTTAAGCTCAGTATATCTGGCTAATTTTTTGCATGCTCTTAGGTCAATGGCTTGACCTTTAGGGAAAACTGTCGGTTACACTCAAAGCCATCGACGAGGGCTAAAAAGTGACCGCGAGTGAAATTGTCTTTATATGAGCTCTATTACGAAAAAAAATTCCTCCGACGACCCCCCTTGATATTTTGTGAGGTGGTAGAAGAACGCTTTGGGGTGTCACAAAAAACTCGCCATGTCCGGGAAAAATCGGGAAATGGGTCAAAACTGACCAGTTGTATTTCCCTATATAATCTTTGTATTTTATGGGGAAAACAGGGTCATTTCAAAACGGATTTTATGGCATTTCACCTCTTTTCATCTGGTTCAGTTTTGGCATGCTTATAGGTAAATGGCTTGACCTTTAGGGAAAACTGTCGGTTACACTCAAAGCCCTCGTCGAGGGCTAAAAAGTGACCGCGAGTGAAATTCTCTTTATATGAGCTCTATTACGAAAAAAAAATTCCTCCGACGACCCCCCTTGATATTTTGTGAGGTGGTAGAAGAACGCATTGGGGTGTCACAAAAAACTCGCCATGTCCGGGAAAAATCGGGAAATGGGTCAAAACTGACCAGTCGTATTTCCCTATATAATCTTTGTATTTTATGGGGAAAACAGAGGGTCATTTCAAAACGGATTTTATGGCATTTCACCTCTTTTCATCTGGCTCAGTTTTGGCATGCTTATAGGTAAATGGCTTGACCTTCAGGGAAAACTGTCGGTTACACTCAAAGCCCTCGTCGAGGGCTAAAAAGTGACCGCGAGTGAAATTCTCTTTATATGAGCTCTATTACGAAAAAAAAATTCCTCCGACGACCCCCCTTGATATTTTGTGAGGTGATAGAAGAACGCATTGGGGTGTCACAAAAAACTCGCCATGTCCGGGAAAAATCGGGAAATGGGTCAAAACTGACCAGTCGTATTTCCCTATATAATCTTTGTATTTTATGGGGAAAACAGAGGGTCATTTCAAAACGGATTTTATGGCACTTACCCTCTTTTCATCTGGCTAATTTTTTGCATGCTCCTAGGTCAATGGCTTGACCTTTAGGGAGAACTGTCGGTTACACTCAAAGCCCTCGACGAGGGCTAAAAAGTGACCGCGAGTGAAATTCTCTTTATATGAGCTCTATTACGAAAAAAAAATTCCTCCGACGACCCCCCTTGATATTTTGTGAGGTGGTAGAAGAACGCCTTGGGGTGTCACAAAAAACTCGCCATGTCCGGGAAAAATCGGGAAATGGGTCAAAACTGACCAGTCGTATTTCCCTATATAATCTTTGTATTTTATGGGAAAAACAGAGGGTCATTTCAAAGCAGACTTTAGGGTACTTAAACTCAGTATATCTGACTAATTTTTTGCATACTCTTAGGTGAATGGTTTGACCTTTAGGGAAAACTGTCGGTTCGACTCCAAGCCCTCGACGAGGGCTAAAAAGTGACCGCGAGTGAAATTCTCTTTATATGAGCTCTATTACGAAAAAAAAATTCCTCCGACGACCCCCCTTGAAATTTTGTGAGGTGGTAGAAGAACACCTAGGGGTGTCACAAAAAACTCGGCATATCTGGGAAAACTTCGTAAAGCGGTCAAAACTGACCAGTTGTATTTCCCTATATAATCTTTGTATTTTATGGGAAAAACAGAGGGTCATTTCAACGCAGACTTTAGGGTACTTAAACTCAGTATATCTGGCTATTTTTTTGCATGCTCCTAGGTCAATGGCTTGACCTTTAGGGAAATCTGTCGGTTACACTCAAAGCCCTCGACGAGGGCTGAAAAGAGACCGCGAGTGAAATTCTCTTTATATGAGCTCTATTACGAAAAAAAATTTCCTCCGACGACCCCCCTTGATATTTTGTGAGGTGGTAGAAGAACACCTAGGGGTGTCACAAAAAACTCGGCATATCTGGGAAAACTTTGTAAAGCGGTCAAAACTGACCAGTTGTATTTCCCTTTATAATCTTTGTATTTTATGGGAAAAACAGAGGGTCATTTCAACGCAGACTTTAGGGTACTTAAGCTCAGTATATCTGGCTAATTTTTTGCATGCTCTTAGGTCAATGGCTTGACCTTTAGG
The DNA here is from genome assembly GCF_028476545.2 of Physella acuta. Lineage (NCBI taxonomy): Eukaryota > Metazoa > Mollusca > Gastropoda > Physidae > Physella > Physella acuta. Next base: position 226,769 of record NW_026732601.1, on the reverse strand, counting down.
GAAAACTGTCGGTTACACTCAAAGCCATCGACGAGGGCTAAAAAGTGACCGCGAGTGAAATTGTCTTTATATGAGCTCTATTACGAAAAAAAATTCCTCCGACGACCCCCCTTGATATTTTGTGAGGTGGTAGAAGAACGCTTTGGGGTGTCACAAAAAACTCGCCATGTCCGGGAAAAATCGGGAAATGGGTCAAAACTGACCAGTTGTATTTCCCTATATAATCTTTGTATTTTATGGGGAAAACAGGGTCATTTCAAAACGGATTTTATGGCATTTCACCTCTTTTCATCTGGTTCAGTTTTGGCATGCTTATAGGTAAATGGCTTGACCTTTAGGGAAAACTGTCGGTTACACTCAAAGCCCTCGTCGAGGGCTAAAAAGTGACCGCGAGTGAAATTCTCTTTATATGAGCTCTATTACGAAAAAAAAATTCCTCCGACGACCCCCCTTGATATTTTGTGAGGTGGTAGAAGAACGCATTGGGGTGTCACAAAAAACTCGCCATGTCCGGGAAAAATCGGGAAATGGGTCAAAACTGACCAGTCGTATTTCCCTATATAATCTTTGTATTTTATGGGGAAAACAGAGGGTCATTTCAAAACGGATTTTATGGCATTTCACCTCTTTTCATCTGGCTCAGTTTTGGCATGCTTATAGGTAAATGGCTTGACCTTCAGGGAAAACTGTCGGTTACACTCAAAGCCCTCGTCGAGGGCTAAAAAGTGACCGCGAGTGAAATTCTCTTTATATGAGCTCTATTACGAAAAAAAAATTCCTCCGACGACCCCCCTTGATATTTTGTGAGGTGATAGAAGAACGCATTGGGGTGTCACAAAAAACTCGCCATGTCCGGGAAAAATCGGGAAATGGGTCAAAACTGACCAGTCGTATTTCCCTATATAATCTTTGTATTTTATGGGGAAAACAGAGGGTCATTTCAAAACGGATTTTATGGCACTTACCCTCTTTTCATCTGGCTAATTTTTTGCATGCTCCTAGGTCAATGGCTTGACCTTTAGGGAAAACTGTCGGTTACACTCAAAGCCCTCGACGAGGGCTAAAAAGTGACCGCGAGTGAAATTCTCTTTATATGAGCTCTATTACGAAAAAAAAATTCCTCCGACGACCCCCCTTGATATTTTGTGAGGTGGTAGAAGAACGCCTTGGGGTGTCACAAAAAACTCGCCATGTCCGGGAAAAATCGGGAAATGGGTCAAAACTGACCAGTCGTATTTCCCTATATAATCTTTGTATTTTATGGGAAAAACAGAGGGTCATTTCAAAGCAGACTTTAGGGTACTTAAACTCAGTATATCTGACTAATTTTTTGCATACTCTTAGGTGAATGGTTTGACCTTTAGGGAAAACTGTCGGTTCGACTCCAAGCCCTCGACGAGGGCTAAAAAGTGACCGCGAGTGAAATTCTCTTTATATGAGCTCTATTACGAAAACAAAAATTCCTCCGACGACCCCCCTTGAAATTTTGTGAGGTGGTAGAAGAACACCTAGGGGTGTCACAAAAAACTCGGCATATCTGGGAAAACTTCGTAAAGCGGTCAAAACTGACCAGTTGTATTTCCCTATATAATCTTTGTATTTTATGGGAAAAACAGAGGGTCATTTCAACGCAGACTTTAGGGTACTTAAACTCAGTATATCTGGCTATTTTTTTGCATGCTCCTAGGTCAATGGCTTGACCTTTAGGGAAATCTGTCGGTTACACTCAAAGCCCTCGACGAGGGCTGAAAAGAGACCGCGAGTGAAATTCTCTTTATATGAGCTCTATTACGAAAAAAAATTTCCTCCGACGACCCCCCTTGATATTTTGTGAGGTGGTAGAAGAACACCTAGGGGTGTCACAAAAAACTCGGCATATCTGGGAAAACTTTGTAAAGCGGTCAAAACTGACCAGTTGTATTTCCCTATATAATCTTTGTATTTTATGGGAAAAACAGAGGGTCATTTCAACGCAGACTTTAGGATACTTAAGCTCAGTATATCTGGCTAATTTTTTGCATGCTCCTAGGTCAATGGCTTGACCTTTAGGGAAAACTGTCGGTTACACTCAAAGCCCTCGACGAGGGCTAAAAAGTGACCGCGAGTGAAATTCTCATTATATGAGCTCTATTACGAAAAAAAAATTCCTCCGACGACCCCCCTTGATATTTTGTGAGGTGGTAGAAGAACACCTTGGGATGTTACAAAAAACTCGCCATGTCCGGGAAAAATCGGGAAATGGGTCAAAACTGACCAGTCGTATTTCCCTATATAATCTTTGTATTTTATGGGGAAAACAGAGGGTCATTTCAAAACGGATTTTATGGCACTTACGCTCTTTACATCTGGCTCAGTTTTGGCATGCTTATAGGTAAATGGCTTGACCTTTAGGGAAATCTGTCGGTTACACTCAAAGCCCTCGACGAGGGCTAAAAAGTGACCGCGAGTGAAATTCTCTTTATATGAGCTCTATTACGAAAAAAAAATTCCTCCGACGACCCCCCTTGATATTTTGTGAGGTGATAGGAGAATGCCTTGGGGTGTCACAAAAAACTCGCCATGTCCGGGAAAAATCGGGAAATGGGTCAAAACTGACCAGTCGTATTTCCCTATATAATCTTTGTATTTTATGGGGAAAACAGAGGGTCATTTCAAAACGGATTTTATGGCATTTACCCTCTTTACATCTGGCTCAGTTTTGGCATGCTTATAGGTAAATGGCTTGACCTTTAGGGAAAACTGTCGGTTACACTCAAAGCACTCGACGAGGGCTAAAAAGTGACCGCGAGTGAAATTCTCTTTATATGAGCTCTATTACGAAAAAAAATTTCCTCCGACGACCCCCCTTGAAATTTTGTGAGGTGGTAGGAGAACACCTTGGGGTGTCACAAAAAACTCGGCATATCTGGGAAAACTTTGTAAAGCGGTCAAAACTGACCAGTCGTATTTCCCTATATAATCTTTGTATTTTATGGGAAAAACAGTGGGTGGTTTCAACGCAGACTTTAGGGTACTTAAGCTCAGTATATCTGGCTAATTTTTTGCATGCTCATAGGTCCATGGCTTGACTTTTAGGGAAAACTGTCGGTTACACTCAAAGCCCTCGACGAGGGCTAAAAAGTGACCGCGAGTGAAATTCTCTTTATATGAGCTCTATTACGAAAAAAAATTTCCTCCGACGACCCCCCTTGATATTTTGTGAGGTGGTAGAAGAACACCTAAGGGTGTCACAAAAAACTCGGCATATCTGGGAAAACTACGTAAATAGATCAAAACTGACCAGTTGTATTTCGCTATATAATTTTTGTATTTTATGGGGAAAACAGGGAATTTTCAACACAATTTTTAGGTTACTTAACCTCTGTACATCATGCTCATGTTTTGCATACACTTCTATAGATGACTAGGCCCTATGGAAAAACTGTTGCTCAGACTCAAAGCCCTCGACCAGGGCTAAAAGATGACCGCGAGTGAAATTCTCCTTATATGAGATGTATATAAATAAATTGACGAACGATCCCCTTAATATTATTTGAGGTCGTAAACCGACCCTGGAGGACAACAAAAAAACTTTATTTCCGTCGGAAAAAAAGCCATTGTAGTCGTTAAATATGTTCATTTATCGTATTTTCTTATATAAGAATAGCAACTGTTGGTTTAAAAAAAGAAAACAAAGACATACGTCACTCGGTCTATTTTCAAGGGAGGTAACCTATTTAAATAATTATTTTTCAAATAATTGTATACTATTTTAAACAGAAACAGAAAATGACAAAGTATAGCATTTGCTTTAGTAAAAAATTAAGTTACCAATCAAGCTACGTATCATAATTAAATTTAAAAAATAATTTTAAAAGTCAATGTAATAGAAATTTTTGAATATACTGTTCATGGAACCTTTGTAGTTCTATTTCCATTTTAGTCATAAATTGCGTACTTTCAAATAATTTCTTTCACACAGGATGATAAGCAACAATCAACAACATCTTCTCTAAAATTAGCATTACTGTTTAAATTTAAGCACTCAATACCTCATCCATCACTAAATAATTAGTTTTCAAATTATCAACAAATGCTTTTGAAAACCTAAGCGAAGCTAGGCAGTATGCCTAGTATATATATATATATAAATAAATTAAAAAAAAAAAAAAAATATATATATATATATATATATATATATATATATATATATATATATATATATATATATATATATCATACTTATCGCATTACGTGCACAAATCACCCCTATCCACACCATCATTATTTTAAGTACAACGTTCTTTAATCAAAACTGAGCGTAATGTTTACAATTTTTTTTTTTTTTTTTTTTTACATTTTTCTAATGTCGCAAAGCTATAAAAAGCTATATAATATCAGGATCGCGTAAGTTAGGAAGGTTTTCTAAAATACATATATGTAACGAAGTATAAAAGTGCCAAATATCTATATCAGACAAGGTTGCAAAGTATTTCATCTTATAGCTTGTATACTTCCCATTGATTGTTCCTTTAGAGAACTTATCTGCCTCACTTCGCAAAGTTACAACGTCGAACTCCCTAACTTACTAATGTCCTAATGTCTGTATATACATATATATATATATATATATATATATATATATATATATATATATATATATATATATATATATATATATATATATATATATATATATACAAACACACACACACATAAACACTTGTGATGTCAACTTGTATAAAATATATTTTTATGTCAATTCACATCTTAAACTGATGTCAACTCACAACTTTGCTGTCATGTCTACACTAATATAAATATGTCATGTCAGCTTGCTTGTTGTTCTCCCTTATCAACACAGATATTGATTTGTTTTTTAACTCTACAAATAATGACATAGTGAATTTACTGTACATTTTTTTCAAGTATCTTACTGTATTACAGAATAATTATCAAGTATGAAAATATTTTTAATTTGTATCAGTTGGTATGAATTGTTGTATTTACTGCTTACTCTAGTATTTTTAGATTGTCTTTAAATGATATTAATTGTTTTAACTGCTTACTTTTTGAAGAAAAATATACATGTAAGAAGCTCCTTTAAACAGTTTTACAACTGCCATAATAAGTTTAACTGTTAATATTGAGACCAGATATTATATATAATGATAGACATTAATGTAAATAGACTTTAATTTATTCTTTGCAAGCTATAATACATTTAAAATTGCACTGATCAGGAGTTTTTGTTTATTTTAAATAATTTCTTATTATTTTTTCAATTTATGGTAAACAGACATGAATGAATAAAGAGAAGTTTTAATTACAATTTGTGCATTGTTTATCGGTGACCCAGACATGACCATGGGATTTAGGTGGTGGAGTTGTCAACAAATTTTTCTGGTGTCATTATCATATCATCCTTTCCTGTTCGAGCCCAAGACATATGGCCGGGTCAGATGAAATAGAGGTCATCTGTTTCAGAGACCTCGGCATATGAAGGGATAATGTGTTCAGCACTATGCCCAGCCGCCTTTTCTTTCACTAACGTGAGTTAGGTGCCCATCAGAGCAGTCTAGCTCTCTACCGCTAGGCCAAGCCATTCCCATTTACTGGCATAGTCAATATACATCCAGGGCTAAGCATAGTCGTTATTTTAGTCCAATATAAAGTTAAGGAAATCTAGGAAACTGCTTCTATTTTTTTATATTTTAAAAATTTGACCATATGTACATTTACTGGTGTACTTAATAAAAAATTATTGTTTTACAAGGCTATATTTTTGTATATGATGCATACACATATTATATATATATATATATATATATATATATATTAAAAATATATATATATATATATATATATGCCTATATATATATGCTACGGTCAAAGCCCGAAGAGTCGGCCAATGCGCGCATTGGCCAATATCGCCTCCCATTGACCGGTCAAAGTCCGAAACTTTGCTTGATTTCGGCCTTTGGCCGACATATGCTACGGTCAAATCCGCGGACTGGCCATGGTGGACCGGCCAAAGTCTTAATTAGAAGATCATGAGCAGATTTTGGTTTTGTTTTCTGCCGTAAGGATCATGAAATTAAGTTTTTATTGATTATTAATTAAAGTATATGACAGAAACATTCAAAATTTTTATTGTACTATAGTCTCAATCAATCAATATTATTATTTGTTACAACAAGTTGAACTTTTATGGCATTTAGAATTACATAGTAGCTTGTTATTTTGACACTTGCAGCGATTTGTTGTGCACTTGGTTGTGCAATTGCAGCGAGTGTAGCCTTGGCCCCCAGTCAATGATTGTGAAGATGCGATGGTTCGTAGTGATTTTTCCTCAGTGCCAACTTACGACTATAATAAGAGCAGTTTTTAGTGAAGAATTGAAAACTCACTTCTAGCATACAGTTGTTTTAGAACACCATGTTCCGTTCCTAATTTGTAGAAACCGCCCTCGACGCTCATGACAACTGCAATCACGCTTCGGGGATAACCGCGACCTCTGTCAACATCTGGAACACGGATGCGTACATTGTCACCCACTTCAGCATCATTAAATTTTGTATTTGATGTTTAAAGCATCTTTGCACCTTGAGTTTGCAAGCTAGTATGAGCAGCTGACCTGTGTTCCATTAAGTCTTTGATTTTGTTCTTTGATGATTGTCATCATGGAGGAGGCTGTCACATACAGTTGTAGCCTTTATATGGAAACTAACATGGATTTACATTTTTTTTCTTTTGACAGCTATCTGCTATGTCTGTCTTATGGTCTGACGGCCCTTTTGATCCATGTCGCCTTGCATATAGAATGCTATACAAACAAGAGCTAAACAATACGTTACTCACAATGAAACCGCACCCAGAATAATGAAAACACGATCACAACTTAGTCTAGATATAACATTGGCCAGGACATCCCGGCCAGTGAGCGCATTGGCCGGCCAATGTACAAAATACGCTGTCAAGTTTAAGCTCTTCGGACTTTGGCCAGTACGTCCCGGCCAGTGAGCGCATTGGCCGGCCAATGTACGAAATACGATCTTAGTGCTGTTCTTCGGGTTTGGCCAAGAGAGCCGGCCAATGCGCGCACTGACCGGCCAATCCGCGCTTTGGCCGCACTTCGGGCTTTGACCGTAACATATATATATATATATATATATATATATATATATATATATATATATATATATATATATATATATATATATATATATATAATATAGGGGACGAAATTTACTAACTGGAAATAGCCATCGATCTGATTGATTGCAATTTTAATCTGTAATATTTGCTCTGACGCGGCGAGGTGACGTGGCCATGCAAACAAGAAATCAACATCCGGGGCTGAAATCAAATGAGCAGTCACATCAGAACACTACCAAGGGGCCATTTTATCCCAGGGACGTGTTTCAAGCACCTAGACAGACGACCAACTTATTTCAACCCCCCACACCCCCACTCCTTCCCCACCCCCTGTTCTGGGTGCCGCACAGGCATTGACCCGACCAGGAATAACGGACAGACTTCCGGTTTGTGGAAAGGGTTTGATACGTCACAGACGGTATGTTTAGTGAACAATTACCCCGCTCGTTAAACAGCCAAAGGTCTAAACAGTCTTTCTTTTTTTGTTCTTTTTTTTTGTTCTAGAACCAGTTCTCTGGCATCAAGTTTAGATCCCATCGGCAATTTCTGGGACTCCTAAGGGCCGTAATCCCAGGGATCATGAGCAATAATCCGTGCAGTTATGGGCGGCTGCAAGAAAAAAATACGGCACATTGAACCTGAGTCAACTATGACCGGCCTGTACGATAATCGAACTGTACCCCGGCCTTACTGTACCGTGAGCCAATTGTCCAATGACCCAACTCCACGTGTACAATGGTCCAGCTGTCTCACCACCCCCTGACATGACACAACTGTCCACTGACCCAGCTGTCCACTGACACAACTGTCCACTGACCCAGCTGTCCAATGACCCAACTGTCCACTGACCCAGCTGTCCAATGACCCAACTGTCCACTGACCCAGCTGTCCACTGACCTAGCTGTCCCTGACCCAGCTACACCTACCATGCCTGAGACGACTTATATAACAAGAGATGTTAACATCACGTGCTCTTTCTTTACGTTCACACCTCTCAGAGTTGTTGTATTGAGAATTATGATCAACAATTATACAACAATCATACAACACTCATACAACAATATACAGATACCAAACATTCACACTTCTTAGTGTTGTTGTATTGAGAATTATAATCATCAATAATACAACAATCATACACAACTCATACAACAATACACAACTACCAAACATTCCCACCAAGCACAAGCAGGCCTATTTACAACATCAACACATTCTTCAATCAACATACAGCGGCAACATTTACACCCTCCCCCAACCGCCAACAGGGATTTTTCAAAAATATATTTCATTGGGCAAAAAAAAAAGTTTTAATCAATGTTCTGGGTTTAAGATATGCGCCAATCAATCAGGCAAGTTTTTGCCAACACTTCCCAGAATCTATTTACACCTCCCATTCGACCCCTGTATAAGAAAAATATCGTCGTGAAGCCATGGGCACCGCCGTGTTGATGCCGCTAAGTTTTTATTGTTTATTTGTCAGAGATTTCATTTACAAATTTTGTTTTGCACCTTAGGAACTTTAAAAAAAAAAAGATGGAACGCTCCCAACCCTTCGTGAATGTTTCAAATTCTTAAATCTAGGCCTTCGTGTTCTTTGTTTCTGTTTTGTTTTTGTTTTGTATAGTTGTTTGGCATTGGGACTTTGTTTCATTTAAACCAGGATTGGAAAGAATCTTGGAAATATAATCCCATAACTAGACATAATGCTTTCAAGTAGGATGTGGTATTGGTGGTTTCAAATTTAAAACAAACGAGCTACAGAAATATAGAGATTCGAAGAATGTGCTTTAGCAGAATATGATGTAAAATTATCAAATTCTGAAGGTTTTTAAGAAATCTGAAATTGAGTGAAATACCCAACCGGGTACCGGAAATCGTTAAAAAAAAATAGAAATAGAATAACGTTACATCTCAGCCTACAACCCCCCCCCCCTAAAAATTTATGTTGAATTTTTCTTAAAACATCGATATTTTTCCAAATGATCAATTCCTATTACAATTTATTAAAACGTGAAATAACGGCTAAAAACTCGTTTTCTAACATTACTCTTTTGTAATGCAAAAGTGTGACGTCACACCATCAGAACCGCCCTGCCCCTCATCACACACCGCCACAAAATTACCGACCCCCCCCCTCCGCCCTACGAGTGTGACGTCATTTATGGACATCCCCTATCGTGCTGTTATGGAAGTAGAGTAACATACCACTTCCGGTTACCGGAAGTGGCTTTAAAGTTGATAGAAAACTATAATATTTGAAAATAATATTTGAAATTTCGTAAATCTAGCTGAAACGGCACACAAGTTATCATGTGTACATACACACAGACAGACAGAGAAGACTACAAAATTGAGTTTTTCCGACACCGGTATAAAACGTCAAGATTTGTTAAAATCTCAATTTAATTTCTTTAACGATTTCAATACTTTTTTATACGAGAAAGAAAAACAAATAAAATCGAAATTAAAAACTCTACACAACTGACTAAAGCAAAAGTCAACTTTTTAACAGCGTCATAAATTCCCGCTCGCCCCAATAAACGCGTGAACTTGTCATTATCTCAGCTAAAAGCCAATTTGTGGACTATGCGAAGACGCCTTAACCACGGAGAAGGGAAAAAAAAAACTTATGTGCCAATTAACTCTGTGTATAGGTCATTATGGACGGCAAACAGCCCTTGGCATATATAGTTTAAGTATCGGTCATTAAGTGCTAATAGATGTAGGTCAGACACAGTGCAGACTCCGGGTCCACCCGCCGGTAGGGGGGGGGGGAGGGGCGAGCCCAAAGGTCAGTCTAGACTAATCCTACGGAAGTGAAACGGACAGAAAAATCGATAGGTGACCAGGGCTTGGTGGTGTTAACAAGACGTCCAAGTCGCGCCGTGATCAAATGTCTGGCAACACTGGCTCACCATTTTAACCGTCAAACTAGCAGCACCCCCACCCCACTTGCTCACTATTTTAACCGTCAAACTAACAGGCACCCCACCCCCTACTGGCTCACCATTTTAACCGTCAAACTAGCACCCCCCCCACACACACACTGGCTCACTATTTTAACCGTCAAACTAGCGGGTACAAGCCACCCACTGGCTCACCATTTTAACCGTCAAACTAGCAGCACCCCACCCCACTTGCTCACCATTTTAACCGTCAAACTAGCACCCCCCCCCCCCACACACACACACACTGGCTCACTATTTTAACCGTCAAACTAGCGGGTACAAGCCACCCACTGGCTCACCATTTTAACCGTCAAACTAGCTGCACCCCCCCCCCCCCACACTGGCTCACCATTTTAACCGTCAAACTAGCAGGCACAAGCCACCCCCCCCCACTTGCTCACCATTTTAACCGTCAAACTAGCAGCACTCCCACCTCCCACTGGCTCACCATTTTAACCGTCAAACTAGCAGGCACAAGCCACCCCCCCCCCACTTGCTCACCATTTTAACCGTCAAACTAGCAGCACCCCCACCCCCCACTGGCTCACCATTTTAACCGTCAAACTAGCAGGCACAAGCCACCCCCCCCACACTTGCTCACCATTTTAACCGTCAAACTAGCAGGCACAAGCCACCCCCCACTTGCTCACCATTTTAACCGTCAAACTAGCAGCACTCCCACCTCCCCCCACTGGCTCACCATTTTAACCGTCAAACTAGCGGGCACAACCCCCCCCCCACTTGCTCACCATTTTAACCGTCAAACTAGCGGGCACCCCCCCCCCCCACACACACTGGCTCACCATTTTAACCGCCAAACTAGCAGGCACTACCCCCCCCCCCCCCACTTGCTCACCATTTTAACCGTCAAACTAGCGGGCACCCCCCCCCCCCCCACACACACACTGGCTCACCATTTTAACCGTCAAACTAGCAGGCACACCCCCCCCCCTACACACACACAGGCTCACCATTTTAACCGTCAAACTAGCAGCACCCCCACCCCCCCCCCACAGACTCACCATTTTAACCGCCAAACTAGCAGGCATCCCCCCCCCCACTTGCTCACCATTTTAACCGTCAAACTAGCAGCACCCCCACCCCACACTTGCTCACCATTTTAACCGTCAAACTAGCAGCACCCCCACCCCACACTTGCTCACCATTTTAACCGTCAAACTAACTGGCACAAGCCACCCCCCACTGGCTCACCATTTTAACCGTCAAACTAGCGGGCACAACCCCCCCCCCACACAAACACAGGCTCACCATTTTAACCGTCAAACTAGCAGGCACAAGCCACCCCCCCCCCCACACACACACTGGCTCACTATTTTAACCGTCATACTAGCAGCACCCCCCCCCCCCCCCCACTGGCTCACTATTTTAACCGTCAAACTAGCGGGCACAAATGGATTTTCATGCCAAGTTAGCCATGCTGGGAAACTGTCTAAAGAGTTCCAGGTCAATACAGGTGTGAGACAAGGATGTCTGCTGTCGCCCCTCCTCTTCTTGGTGGTTCTCGATTGGGTGACACGCACAGCCTATGCCAGTTCTGGAAAAGGTATTCAGTGGACACTCACGGGGAAACTAGAAGATCTGGAGTTTGCAGATGATCTTGCCTTACTCGCGCACAGGCTACAGGACATGCAAGAAAAAGTTGATGCATTAGGAGCCATCTCGCAGCGCGTAGGTCTGAAGATCAACAAAGAAAAGACAGAAATGATGAGAATTAACAATAAACAGGAGGCTCCAGTGACAATAAACGGAAGACAGGTAAATGATGTGCAAGAGTTTGTCTACATTGGCAGCAAGATCAGCAAAACGGGAGGCATAGAGGAGGACATACGCGCTAGAGTTAATAGAGCCCGCTGCGCTTTCACAGTCCTGCGATCCATATGGAAAAGTTCGGCCATCTCCATTACCACAAAAATTAGGATATTTAACTCTAATGTCAAGGCAGTTCTGCTGTATGGAGCAGAGACATGGAGAGTCTCCAAGGCAAGCACAGCAAAGATACAGACCTTCATGAATAGATGCCTTCGACAGATACTGAAACTGAGATGGCAGGACAAAGTGCCGAACTTGGAACTATGGAGGAAAGCTAGACAGGAGCCTATGGGTGTGCAAATAAGAAGGAGGAAGTGGCGCTGGGTGGGTCACACACTGCGAAAGGCTCACACAAATGTTACACGCCAAGCGCTTGAGTGGAACCCCCAGGGAAAGCGGAAGAGAGGGCGCCCAAGACAGACCTGGAGGCGGAGTCTTCTTGAAGAACTGAAGCCAACAGGGATGTCTTGGGAGATGTCAAAATTAATAGCCGAGGATAGGAAGAAATGGAAGGAAATGGTGGAGGCCCTATGCTCCATAAGTAGCAAAGAGGACTAAGTCAAAGTCAAGCAGGCACAACCCCCCACCCCCCACCTACCTGCTCACCATTTTAATCGTCATTTTGCCACCATTTTAACCTCAAATCCGAGACCATTTAACTTTCAATTTACAAATTTTACACTTAAATATGGAGATCATCTGACTATAAACGTCATTGAATTATGTTCAATCATGAATAACGAGCTTCATTAGTTCTGTTTTTAATACATTTTGTTTTTCGACGTAACTTAAATGAAATCGATACTTTCATTCGCATAATCAATAATTTGTATAAACACATTTTTTAGATTATCTTGTGAGAAGAATTAATAGGAAATTGTCTTTGCTTATTTATTTCTCAAATCTTTCGTTGTTACTTGAATTATGTTTTCAACAAGTATGTCTACAACATTTATTCATTTACACAAAAGTGATTTTAAAAATCACGAACAATTTTGAAAATAAAACTCCATTCGTTTGTTTTTAAATCGCGCCTTAATGTAATCAGACGCCACCTATAGATAATAGATCGTAGATAACACACACCTAGCCATACAGATGATGATCTAGATCTAGCACTACCTTACAAATGAAGAGATTGAAAGGGTATTGTTTTAGAAAGACGGAAAAAGAAAGCAGGGAAATCACTTCCAATGGGGGGGGGGGGGGGGGGGGGGCGTTACCGCGAGAAGTGTAAAACAACGCGAGACTAGAACAGTACTTCCAAGTGTTGTTGGTGGGGGTGGGTGGGGGGAGGGAGACCCGGATGTTGGCGTAGGAGTTTCAGCAATTAGGACTGTGTCGGTGCCGGATGTAAAGCGGCAACAGAAACTGTAAGGAAATCAGCAAGTCAGGGACTATTTGGTACCGGTCAACTGGCAGCAACTGTGGTGTGGTGATAGGTTTTTGTTGGTCGGTTAAAGGGTGTGGGGTATGTTGGATGCTAGAGGTGGATGGTGTTGTGTGGGTTGAGTGGTGTTGTGTGGGTTAAGAGGTGTTGTGTGGGTTAAATGGGGTTGTGTGGGTTAAGTGGGGTTGTGTGGGTTAAGTGGGGTTGTGTGGGATGAGTGTTAATGTGTGGGTTGAGAGGTGTTGTGTGGGTTAAAGAGTGTTGTGTGGGTTAAGTGGTGTTGTGTGAACTGGATGGTGGTGTATGGGTTGAATGGTGGTGTGTGTTGAGTGATGTTGTGTAGGTTGGGTGTTATTTTGTGGGTTGAGTGGCGCTGAATAGTGATAAGTAATTTTGAATGGTGTTGTGTAAGTCAGTTTTTGTGAGAGTTGAATGATGTTGGTGTTGTGAAAAGCTAAAGATGATACTACTACCTTTTTAAAATGATTGTGACATTTAACACAACACAAGCAAAGACACAAAGCCTACAATCCTACAGAATTCTGGCAAAATTTCCGTAAAAATATCCCAAATAATTAAATGTATCAGATCTGTGTGTAATGCATTGTAAATAACGCAGCTAATTAAATTTGTTTTTCTCCCTTGAAAGACAAGTGCAGAAGATAGTAAAAAAAACAAAACAAAACAACAGCAGGCGTCAAATAGCATGCTTTATTCAACGGATTGGATCTTTGGATGTTGTTGTTCTGTCTTCTGTACATTGATGGTGAGGGTCTAGTACACATCACTGTCCCTTGTTGTGTCTTAGATCAATTACCGTCACGTGTTTTATGTAAGCAGTATTGCCGTGTGTATTAAGTATTTCTATCTATACTGTCTCCAAACAAAGTATGAAACCCTATACTGTATGAAAGTAAATAAAATTGCTTGCATAGTTCCAAAACATATTTTTATTACCTTTACAACATAACCACCCTAAAATAGTTTAATCAGTATCCCAGTGTGTTCAAAGTATTTCTACTGTATTCAATGAAAGCATGAAACCCTATTCTGTGTTAAAGCAAAGTATTTATACACCTATACTTTACAAATGTTTTGTTAGGTTTACTTCATACAACAAAGTATACCATCTTACAGTGTACTGATCAAAACATTGCTGCACTTATTATAATTTAAAATCATTAACATTTGGTTTGCCATAAAATTGATCTCTGCATGTATTTCTACATGTTTCTCAAGAAGAATAAAGCATTTCCGCATATATCGTAAGAAAACAAAGAATTTCTACATGTATTGCTACATGTTTCTCAAGAAAACAAAGCATTTCTGCATATATCATAAGAAAACAAAGAATTTCTACATGTATTGCTACATCGCTATATGGTCTGTCTTACAAAAAAAGTCATGTAAAGATTCTGTAGCGTGTCGTCATATTGTTCTTGTTATACCCTTGTAAACCTAGTTATCTCTTTTTTAAAAGACTTTCTCCGCCGTTGGATGTTTCCACAACAGAGAACCAGTAACAGCTAGTGACCCTCTCCCCCGGGCTTAATACACGGTTTGTCAACCATCTAAAGACCCCCCCTCGGGCTTGATACCCGGTTTGCCAACCATCTAAAGACCCCCCCCCCCCCATTGCTAGTTTTAGATGTCGCCAACCATCTCATAACCCCCCTCCCCCGGGCTTGATACCCGTTTTTCCAACCCTCCAAAGACCCACCCACCCCCACCCCCCACCCCTCATGCCAATAACAGAGGTCTACTAGTTACAAACGAACATTTGACATTGCTTCCACAATCTAGATGTCGACTTCTAAATTAAAACACAACCGTTTTATTTAACAATGTATTCTCTAACTCACACCCTGGTGTTAAACTTAGTTTAAAAAGCGTCCATGTTGATTAAAATAATACAGAAAAATACGGTTATACCAAGTTTGATAAAAACACATACAACTTTAAGAAAATATTTTATTCTCATCCAATATTTTTTTTTTCTTGTCATGATCACGTGCCGCTGAACAAAGTTAATCTCAATAGCACATTGCTTTATTTCTCCCCCCCCCCTTTTCCCGTCCTCCTCCCTCCCCCACCCTGTCCAGCGGAGCAGCCAGATAAATTTGTGATAATCCCCTGACATCTAGGCGAGTCGAACCAAAGCGAAAATGTGTTGATTAAATAACGCTGATCAAACTTGTCTTCTTCATACTTAATCACGTCGCCGTCGTATGCTGAAAAATAAGCTGAGGATCCTTAAGAGAGGGGGGTAAAAAAAATAAATAAAAGAAAGAGGATTTGAAATACAGCTTCAAACACGACAAACTACGGACGGTGTTGTACGATTCGATCAAGGGGGAGAGTTCCTTGTCAAATATTGATTTTCACTCATTCATCAGTCGTTATTTGTAGAGCCAGGCCGGCAGACAGATAGCTGTTATTTAAATACTTAAGGTGACCCGGACAGCCAATCTACAGTCTGGGTTGACAGTTGCCTGGATAATTTAGCCTGCAGACCCACGGCTGTTTATTTATTTATCAAGCAGCAAATGCACCGCTGTTTTTTTTCCTGATATGCAAGGAACAGATTTACAGCTTTTTTTTGTTAAGGGAGCGTGTAGCCATTTCCTGCCTAATGCGAACAAAAGTGTAGTAATTTCTGCATCAAGAAGAAATCGAGCTTATTAGCGTTTTTATACTGTCGAAACTATCGTCGAAGTGTAAATTCAAGTTTAAACGGAACTTCTAAATACCCGTCTGTAGCAGAAAATAAATAAATAATACAATAAAATAAAAATGGAAAAAGCAAACATTGGCATTGAAGAGGACTTGTATTTTTATGATTTAAATTTTAAATAAACGTAGTATTAATTAGTTACTAATAGGGTTAAATATTTTTTAAATTGTAAAGATGTCAAACAGCAGTCGACTCATCGCATCCACGAAAGACTCGTATAACTATGTACCTTAACATACAGGGTATAGCTACTATCAGGATGGGTGGGTAATACACTTTTGCTACATCCAGTAACGCCCCTGCAAGCCTCATATGTTAGCTAGCATCTAATGTCGCTCCTATCTCATACGCTAGTTTCTAACTATTTAGTGACCATCTGCAAGCAAAAAGCCCTTAGTCCGGTACGCGAGCTTAGACCACAGGTACTTTGACCACACGTACTTTCACCAATGGTATATTGACAATATGGGCTTGGAACATAAGTGCTTTTACCAAGGTCGAAGCTCCTATTTTCAAAACCCCTACTGTCAAAGCCCATTTGGTCAAAAGCTTGATGTGGACAAAGCCCCGCTAAGGTCAAACCACTTGTGCTAAAACACCACAAAGCCAGTTAAAGCCCAGACCCCTCCACCACATGGTCAACTAAAGCCCAGACCCCTCCACCACATGGTCAACTAAAGCCCAGACCCCTCCACCGCATGGTCAACTAAAGCCCAGACCCCTCCACCACAGGGTGAGCTAAAGCCCAGACCCCTCCACCACAGGGTGAGCTAAAGCCCAGACCCCTCCACCACAGGGTCAGCTAAAGCCCAGACCCCTCCACCACAGGGTCAGCTAAAGCCCAGACCCCTCCACCACAGGGTCAGCTAAAGCCCAGACCCCTCCACCACAGGGTCAGCTAAAGCCCAGACCCCTCCACCGCATGGTCAGCTAAAGCCCAGACCCCTCCACCGCATGGTCAGCTAAAGCCCAGACCCCTCCACCACAGGGTCAGCTAAAGCCCAGACCCCTCCACCACATGGTCAACTAAAGCCCAGACCCCTCCACCACATGGTCAACTAAAGCCCAGACCCCTCCACCACAGGGTCAGCTAAAGCCCAGACCCCTCTACCATATGGTCAGCTAAAGCCCAGACCCCTCCACCACATGGTCAACTAAAGCCCAGACCCCTCCACCACAGGGTGAGCTAAAGCCCAGACCCCTAGACCATAGGGTGAGCTAAAGCCCAGACCCCTCCACCACATGGTCAGCTAAAGCCCAGACCCCTCCACCACATGGTCAGCTAAAGCCCAGACCCCTAGACCATAGGGTGAGCTAAAGCCCAGACCCCTAGACCATAGGGTGAGCTAAAGCGCAGACCCCTCCACCACATGGTCAACTAAAGCCCAGACCCCTCCACCACATGGTCAACTAAAGCCCAGACCCCTTCACCACATGGTCAACTAAAGCCCAGACCCCTCCACCACATGGTCAACTAAAGCCCAGACCCCTCCACTTGGCATGCATAAAGCCCAGACCCCTCCACCACATGGTCAACTAAAGCCCAGACCCCTCCACCACATGGTCAACTAAAGCCCAGACCCCCATCACATCCCCATGCGTGAGAACGGACCCACCCAACTCCCTGACAGAGAAAATTAATCGCAGAGTTAATATTTCCCCCAATCCTCTCGGCCTGTGACGCCATTTTGGTCCGTCCGTAACCATAGCAACAGACGCTTTGGACTCTGAGACTAAACACTAAATGATAGCGTAGACATCCTCTTCACAACACGGGGCAGCCCCACAGTAACTAGACAGGGACAAAGTCTACAGATAATTCTTTTTTGTGTTGTATTGCCTAGCTAGTACCAGATTTATTCAGTCAGACCAACAGACAAATACTGGCCATGTTTGTGAGAAATTATATTTCCTTGACAGGGAAATAAATGGCTTGTTCGTCAACACTTGCACTCATCTTAAATGACGGGCCAAGGGGGTGGGGGATGACGGGCCAAGGGGGTGGGGGTTGGGAGTGAGCTAGTCTGTAAAGAGGAGAGAGAAAAAATGACAACATGCAACGAATGATGGAGAACTGGTGAACGAGGTACAGATGGTCCGTTCTATTGATGGGCAGGTGGACCTAATATCCAGTCTTTTGATTGACGGCTAGTGGACCTAATATCCAGTTTGTTATGGGCAGTTGGACCTAATAGTTTTTTGATTGTCCGTTCTATTGATGGGCAGCTGGACCTAATATCCAGTCTTTTGATTGACGGCTAGTGGACCTAATATCCAGTTTGTTATGGGCAGTTGGACCTAATAGTTTTTTGATTGTCCGTTCTATTGATGGGCAGGTGGACCAAATATCCAGTCTTTTGATTGACGGCTAGTGGACCTAATATCCAGTCATTTGATTGACGGCTAGTGGACCTAATATCCAGTTTGTTATGGGCAGCCGGACCTAATATCCAGTCTTTTGATTGATGGCCAGTGGACCTAATATCCAGTTATCTGTTTGGTAATTGTGTGTGTGTGTGTGTGTGTGGTGACTGTGTGCCTGTTTGGTGATTGTGAGAAAATGGCTGTGTGGATCTGTGAGGCTGGCTGTGAGAGTGTGTGGCTTTGTGGTATTCGTGTGGTTGCGTGTAACAGTGGTTGAGAGTGTGGGAGTGTGTGAGTGTGAGAGTGTGGGAGTGTGTGAAAATCTGGGACTGTGTGTGTTCAGCCCTCTAGACGTACGGTAAAACAAAGGTGCAGCCCTCTAGACGTACAGTAAAACAAAGGTTCAGCCCTCTAGACGTACGGTAAAACAAAGGTTCAGCCCTCTAGACGTACGGTAAAACAAAGCCGTGTGCTCAGCCCTCTAGACGTACGGTAAAACAAAGGTGCAGCCCTCTAGACGTACGGTAAAACAAAGGTTCAGCCCTCTAGACGTACGGTAAAACAAAGGTTCAGCCCTCCAGACGTACGGTAAAACAAAGCCGTGTGTTCAGCCCTCTAGACGTACGGTAAAACAAAGGTTCAGCCCTCTAGACGTACGGTAAAACAAAGGTTCAGCCCTCTAGACGTACGGTAAAACAAAGCCGTGTGTTCAGCCCTCTAGACGTACAGTAAAACAAAGGTTCAGCCCTCTAGACGTACGGTAAAACAAAGGTTCAGCCCTCTAGACGTACGGTAAAACAAAGGTTCAGCCCTCTAGACGTACGGTAAAACAAAGGTTCAGCCCTCTAGACGTACGGTAAAACAAAGGTTCAGCCCTCTAGACGTACGGTAAAACAAAGGTTCAGCCCTCTAGACGTACGGTAAAACAAAGGTTCAGCCCTCTAGACGTACGGTAAAACAAAGGTTCAGTCCTCTAGACGTACGGTAAAACAAAGGTTCAGCCCTCTAGACGTACGGTAAAACAAAGGTTCAGCCCTCTAGACGTACGGTAAAACAAAGGTTCAGCCCTCTAGACGTACGGTAAAACAAAGGTTCAGCCCTCTAGACGTACGGTAAAACAAAGGTTCAGTCCTCTAGACGTACGGTAAAACAAAGGTTCAGCCCTCTAGACGTACGGTAAAACAATGGTTCAGCCCTCTAGACGTACGGTAAAAAAAAGCGTGTGTTCAGCCCTCTAGACGTACGGTAAAACAAAGCCGTGTGTTCTGCCCTGTAGACGTACGGTAAAACAAAGCCGTGTGTTCTGCCCTGTAGACGTACGGTAAAACAAAGGTTCAGCCCTCTAGACGTACGGTAAAACAAAGGTTCAGCCCTCTAGACGTACGGTAAAACAAAGGTTCAGCCCTCTAGACGTACGGTAAAACAAAGGTTCAGCCCTCTAGACGTACGGTAAAACAAAGCCGTGTGTTCAGCCCTCTAGACGTACGGTAAAACAAAGGTTCAGCCCTCTAGACGTACGGTAAAACAAAGGTTCAGCCCTCTAGACGTACGGTAAAACAAAGGTTCAGCCCTCTAGACGTACGGTAAAACAAAGGTTCAGCCCTCTAGACGTACGGTAAAACAAAGCCGTGTGTTCAGCCCTCTAGACGCACGGTAAAACAAAGCCGTGTCCGGGTAATCCCCCAGCTCGTCACGTGATCCCTAACACAAGCTCGAACAGTGGAAGGGGGGGGGGATTTCTTCCAGGACGGTGAGGCAAATGAGTTCATTTTCTACAACAAGGGAGGGGGGAAGGGGGGTCATTTTCTTATAGGACAGTGAGGCAAGGACAGGGGGTTATTTTCGTTTAGGTTAGGAGAGGAAGGTGGTTATTCTATGACAGTGAGACAGGGAAGGGGGTTCATTTACTTTTGGGAATGTGAGACAGGGAAGGGGGTCATTTTCTTTGAGGACAGTGAGGCGGGGAAGGGGGTCATTTTCTGCTAGGATAGTGAGGTAGGGAAGGGGGTCATTTTCTGATAAGATAGTGAGGTAGGGAAGGGGGTCATTTTCTGATAAGATAGTGAGTTAGGGAAGGGGGTCATTTTCTGCTAGGATAGTGAGGTAGGGAAGGGGGTCATTTTCTGATAAGATAGTGAGTTAGGGAAGGGGGTCATTTTCTGCTAGGATAGTGAGGTAGGGAAGGGGGTCATTTTCTGATAAGATAGTGAGGTAGGGAAGGGGGTCATTTTCTGATAAGATAGTGAGTTAGGGAAGGGGGTCATTTTCTGCTAGGATAGTGAGGTAGGGAAGGGGGTCATTTTCTGATAAGATAGTGAGGTAGGGAAGGGGGTCATTTTCTGATAAGATAGTGAGGTAGGGAAGGGGGTCATTTTCTGCTAGGATAGTGAGGTAGGGAAGGGGGTCATTTTCTGCTAGGATAGTGAGTTAGGGAAGGGGGTCATTTTCTGCTAGGATAGTGAGTTAGGGAAGGGGGTCATTTTCTGCTAGGATAGTGAGTTAGGAAAGGGGGTCATTTTCTGCTAGGACAGTGAGACAGGGAAGTGAGTCATTGTCTTCTTGGACCGGGGAGAAAGGGTGTCATTTTGTCTGTGGCAAAGGGTCGGGTGAGGGTCATTCTAGGATAGGAGGCAAGGGTGTCTTTTTCTTCTAAGACTGAGGTGGAAGGGGGACATTATTTTGGGGACAGTGAGTCGTGGAGGGGGGGGGGGTCCATTTGCTTCTAGGACAGGGGAGGCAAGGGGGGGGGGGGGAAAGAGGGAATTCATTTTTTTTTTCTGACGGGGACAGGCAGATGTGCATTTTCTTTTAATGCAGTTGGAGGAAGGTGTAGCTCGTTTGTCACAACATCTGTGTAAATGGTGTGGTGAGTGCATTTACTTATTGAAAAGATGAATCAGGTAGGGAAAATCTGGAAAACGATACCTATACCCTATACTCATCAAATGGTATTGACGTTCTTTGGCTACCCAGGGCTCATATGAAAGGCGTATCACTACATTAATAACATACGACAGGGCTCATATGAAAGGCGTATCACTACATTAATAACATACGACAGGTCTCATATGAAAGGCGTATCACTACATTAATAACATACGACAGGTCTCATATGAAAGGCGTATCACTACATTACTAACATACGACAGAGGTCATACGAAAGGCTTATCACTACATTACTAACATACGACAGAACTCATATTAAAGGCTTATCACTACATTCAGTGGCGTATCGAGGTCATGTGTCACCAGGTGTGGCACTTAATGGTGTCACCCACCAGAGGCGTAGCGACTCTTCCCGGGGACACACTTTTAATTTTCGATTTGCACCCCACCCTCAAACTTTCGATTTGCTCCTCTTAAAAGACTATTGAACACTCGAATTAATCACTTAATTAGTGGAATTATCATTTTTCTCTATATATTTTGCTATTTTTTGCCTTGGTGTCATCCCCGTAAATGGTGTCACCCGGTGCGGTCCACACCCCCCCCCCTCACAACGCCTCTGACTACATTACTAACATACGACATAGCTCATATGAAAGGCTTATCACTACATTATCAACATGCGACATAGCTCATATGAAAGACGTATCACTACATTACTAACATACGACAGGTCTCACATGAAAGGCGTATCACTACATTACTAACATACGACAGGTCTCATATGAAAGGCTTATCACTACATTACTAACATACGACAGGTCTCATATGAAAGGCTTATCACTACATTACTAACATACGACAGGTCTCATATGAAAGGCTTATCACTACATTACTAACATACGACAGGTCTCATATGGAAGGCTTATCACTACATTACTAACATACGGCACAGCCCCCGCATGGCTGAAAATGTTTGTTTCGTGCCTGTAAACTAAACTAGATTGAATTTTAATTTGCCATTAAAACATATTGTTAAATATAAGAGAAATCTAATTAAAAATTTATGTAGTCGTTTTAGTATCTTCATTCTTTAGCAGTGTCACGTGATCATATTTATGTAAACACCATTGTTAAGAAAGCGTTAATATTTAACAATTTTTTTTTCTCTTTTGTCTTTAAAGATATTTACATGAATTATATTTTAATTAAACTCAACACAGATACCTTTTGTTTAATTTTTTAAAGATCTGTGTGTTAAAAAACAGTTTCGAGAAAGTAAGTTAAAGAAAAATGTTTACAAGTAGACTGTAAACATCTAAAAGATTATGTTATACATGTACACTGTATGCATCTAAAAGTTGTTATAAATGTGTACTTTATGCATATACAAATTTATGTTACAGATGCACACTGTACGCATCTAAAGATTTTGTTATAAATGTACACTGTGCACATACAAAACATTATGTTAAAAATGTACACTATAGGCATTTAAAAAAATTACGTTATACATTATGTACCCTATACTCATCTAAATATTTTGTTATAAATGTAGACTGTACACAATCAAAAGATTGTGTTATATTGTACACTACACTAATCTTAAAGATTATAAATGTTATAAATGTACACTGTACACATCTAAAGATTATGTTATAAATGTACAGTGGGGGGAGAGGAGTGGGGACTTAAAAAACGCAGACATTTTTAAGACAAAAAGCAGACACTAAGACCGACTGTCTTAGATTGTCTTGAGACTGTCTTAACGTTTGCATCTTGTGAGATCAGGTAGATGGGCCGATACTGATCGATTTCTGTTGACGTAGGGGGATGATTTAAGCTGGGTGTAGAACACACCGTCTCATCGTCTGTCTTAGTGTATCGATCCACGTCCATCGATCCACATCTATCGGAGTTGATTTTTTTTTAATCAGCAAGCCAAGATGTGCAAGGGAGACAAGAAGCTTTATGTGCGTGCATGTGTGTGTAGAAGTGTGAGTAGATGTGTGTATATGTGAGTGTGTGTCTATATGAGTGTGCTTGTGTGTGTGCATCATTGCCGAATTCTCGTAGAGAAACAGGTGCTTTCCTGGCGTGCTGGTGTTTGTATACGTGTGCGTGGATGTGTGTATATGAGTGTGTTTATGTGTGTGTGTATCTTAGCCAAATTCTCGTGGATAGGTGCTAATGTGGCGTGCTGGTCTGTGTATTGGTGTGTCTTTGTGTATGTGCGTGTTTTAGTGTGTGTATGTGTGTGTGTTTTAGCCTAGACCTGTCTAACAGACATGAGATATTCTAGTGTGCTGGTGTGTTTACGTATTAGTGTGTATATGTTTGTATTTGTATGTATATATGTTAAAATCTGCCCAACTGACATCAGCTTTCCTGGCATGTGTATGCGTGGGTATGAGTGTGTTCTTATAAAAGGTGGCTACATCAGATACTATCGTATTTTAAGGTAGCCAAAGATTATTAAAAATTTATAGCTAGTAGCCGCAGTAAGGTAGCCACATTAGATCAAGTGAGCCTTCTATTGGTATCCACAGCAAGTGGGCTACGATTGTAGCTACTAGTCCATTCGTCACATCACCAACCCTCTACTTTACCCCCCCCCCCCTTTTACTTTACCCCCTCTACTTTACCCCCCCCCCCCCCCAATCTACACTTTCACCCCCCTCCCCCCACCACCTAACAACCATTTACCCCCTCCACTTTACCCCCCTTCTCCACTTTACCCCCCCTCCCCCCACCACCGAACAACCAGTAGCGCGTGCAATGAGCTCACGTTGGGACCAGGGCCTGAAGTGGACAGTGAGTTCTCACACCCGCAGATCGAGTTTGTTAAAGCAATGAAGGGGTCATCTTAGGCCCAATTAGGGGCCATCAATCACTCCAGCCATTTCATGCCCACCACCCCAGCCTGCGTGGGAAAGGGAAGATTGAAACGTTCAGGAATTCACACCATTCTCGGATGTGTATTAATCAAAGAATGAGTAGAGGTGGAAATGAATTCGTTTTTTTAAAAAAAAAAAACATTTTTAAAATGTTAACACACGAGCAAATGTAAATAACCCGAGTCTAATCCTAGTCCAGACAATAATCATAAACCAAACAGTCACGTTTACAATGGTTAAAAACCACATGAGTTTTTTTTTATTATCACGTGATCTCAACTCACAAACAGCTGAATTTACAGAGTCAGTCTGTTTTTTCTTTCTTTCCAAGACATGCTAGGTACCTATTAGAGCTGGGCGAACTCCTGCAGCTTCAATCCGTAACTCGAGACTAACAGGCCAGGATCGAACGCTCTGCCGTGCGACCACTCATCCTCTCAGTGCCAAACACGAGTTGACACTTTACATGAGAGTTTTTTTTTTAATCAAGACACCATCAGCTTCAATCTTCCTTCTCCTACACAATCTTAATCCCCTCCACAATATTCCTTATTACAATCTTCCGTCTCCCACATAGTCTTCCTTCTCCCAAACAATCTTAATCCTACACACAATCTTCCTTCTCCCACACAATCTTACTTATCACACACAATAATCCCTCTTCCAGATAATCTTCATTACACAATATTTCTTACCCCACTAAATCTTCCTTCTCCCACAACCCCGCACACACAATCTTCCTTCTCCCACATATCTCCCCCAAAACAATCTTTCTACCTTCACACAATCTCTCTTCTCCCAAACAATCTTCCTTCTCCTACGTATCTCTCTAATACAATCTCGGATAAAATTAAATTAAAATTCCCCCCCCCCTCCCGTCTACCACGCAGCTACCAAATCCAACTAAATACCCTTGACTCCCCACCACACTCATAGCAATCGATAAGTTGTAATCAAACTTACATAACCAATCAATTAATTATGATCTAATACGCAATAATCAATTACACGTTTTCTAAAAAAGAGGAAAAAAAAAACCCTTAAAGTAAATTTTGGGCGGTAAGGTGGATTTCTTGTCCCATTGGCAAACCTCTGTTGCAGGTCTTGATGGGGTTATTATTTTTTCATACACACACACACACATACACACACACACATATATATATATATATATATATATATATATATATATATATATATATATAAAGTTACATTTTATTTAAATGACATTCAAAGTGACATCACCCTCCCCCACCCCAGCCTATCCACTGTGTCAAACGCAACAGTTCATACTGTTGTAACATAATTGCGTTTTGCGTGAGTGTTAGCTCAGTATTCTTTCACAGATTCCAGACTGAGTTACATCGCATTTATATATTTTTTTTAATTCCTGACTGGTCAAAAATTTAAAATTTAGTTCTCTCACTAAATATATAACAAACTATTTACATCAAGTATCACATTATATTCTCACATCTCTGTTGAAAGCTCCTGACTTGTATGCATTTTCTCTACGCTTTTCTCATAAAGAAGTTTTGACAGCTAATGACAAACGCTGTATTTACTTTAACTCGTAAAATAGTCGAGAGCGGTATTTGAAGCCGCTAATCGCAGACAAAAAGTTTACGGATACAGAATGTGTCTAGTTGGATAGTGTCAAAAGATCAAGCAAATATCCAATAGTATTATATTCAAGCGATTCGACAGGTATTTAGATGGATATTTTCAACCGATCCAGGAAGGATTTAGATGGATATCTTTAAACGATCTAGGAAGGATATCTTTAGATGGATATCTTGAAACGATCCAGAAAGGATTCAGATGGATATCTTGAAACGATCCAGGAACGATCCAGATGGATATCTTTAGATGGATATCTTGAAACGATCCAGGAAGGATGCACATGTTTGGATACACACCCAACACCTAGAGCGTGCTGATTAAATTACATGTCCGCAAGAAAGGCTTTGGCTAATTGGTAAAAATCAATACTCCCTGCCTCGTCTCTCAATCTGCTAGACCCGGGGTCGCTACCTGGCCAGCTCACTAGCACATTTGTCAGGCCAAACTGTAAATTACAAATCAGTAGCACAATTGTGTGGCCAAACTGTAAATTACAAATTAGTAGCACAATTGTAAGGCGATTGTAAATTACAGAATATGTAACAAACTTGTAAGATACAACTGTATATTACAAATCAGTAGCACAAATGTAAAGGCGATTGTAAATTACGAATATGTAACACATTTTAAGATAAAACTGTAAATTACACATTTGTACGGCCACACTGTAAACTACAGATCAGTAAATATAAGTGTTTGCTATTTAAATTCAGACATTGTAAATGTATTGTTCATCTAAACTACAAATCAGTAAATATAGGCCTAGGTGTTTTGCTATTTAAATTCAGACATTGTAAATGTATTGTTCATCTAAACTACAAATCAGTAAATATAGGCCTAAGTGTTTTGCTATTTAAATTCAGAGATTGTAAATGTATTGTTCATCTAAACTACAAATCAGTAAATATAGGCCTAGGTGTTTTGCTATTTAAATTCAGACATTGTAAATGTATTGTTCATCTAAACTACAAATCAGTAAATATAGGCCTAAGTGTTTTGCTATTTAAATTCAGAGATTGTAAATGTATTGTTCATCTAAACTTCTCTGATCCTCTTTTGTTGTTTCAACCATGTCTTGGAATAGCTGCAGAAATAGTTGTGCTTTATGTAAGTATGGCTGAGATAATAGCTCGTCATTATGGTAATATCGCTGTAGCAATAATCGAGGATCAAGACAACTTAGCTGCAGCTATAGCTAAGTTTCAAGTCCTTACATTGTCTCGTTTGAGTGATGGCTTCTCTGACAATGAACGGAATGTACCGTTTAATATAGCTTAACATAACAGTAGACCCATTGAACTATTAACATATCAATGAACTGAATGTACCGTTTAACATAGAGTAACATAACAGTACACCCATTGGGCTATGAATCTATCAATGAACTGAATGTACCGTTTCATCGAGAGGAACATACCAGTAAACTCATTGGGCGTTCAACCTATCAAATCTATCGTGTGTGCGTTCAACGTATCAGATCTAGATCTAAGTATTGTGTGTTAACTTGACGCTGTAATAGAAATTGATTATACTTTTAATGTATTTTAATTTAAGTGGTATTTTATTTAATTTTCACTACCTTTTATACTAAAAAATTATTATTTCATATAATTTCATAAAATGGATATATAAACGTTTGGACTTTGTTTCGAAGATACCTAGCAATCTAAATATCTAATCGGATATCAAACTATCTAAAGAGCTTATCTAAGAAGATATCAAACTATCTAAATATCTTATCTAATAAGATATCAATTTATGCTCAAATAATTATTTCTGCTGATATCTGAAAGTTTAAGAATGCTAAACTAGACTCACTCAACGAACCCCGTCAGACCGTAATATTACGTCAACTTTCAAACGTCAACTTGCGGGTGGGGGGCGGTGGTGGGGTGGGGGTGGGGGGTCTATCAGTGGCAGACATCACCCAGAGATGTTTTTATTTGCACTTTCTCAAATCAACATCGATATAACCAACCGAACTTTTATAATATTTTACTTGTCATTTTATCGTTTATCTATAATTGAAAAACCTAGCGACAACAATAGATACGTTACACTTTTGTAAA
Organism: Physella acuta; assembly: GCF_028476545.2. Lineage (NCBI taxonomy): Eukaryota > Metazoa > Mollusca > Gastropoda > Physidae > Physella > Physella acuta. The sequence continues at coordinate 198,888 of NW_026732601.1, read as the reverse complement.
AATCAAACCAAGCAGTTTGAATGGTGAAAAAAAAAAGAACAAGAAAGTGATAAGCTGCCTAAAAACACAAAACGTAAGAGATATTTTCATCAGGAAAATCAGCCTAGAATGAAACTCGTATTACGTATGTTTTGTGTAAGTATTTTTCATATGCCGAGGTCAAAGAAACAAGTGAACTCTACTTCACTTGCCCCATTGACCGTCAGTTTCTAACAGGAAACTTTACATTTTTTTACACCGCTCCATATCTGCTCTTTTGATTATCTGGGCACTATACCGGCAGGACAATAAACTGGCATTGTCCACCGGAAGTGGGAAGACATGACCGGAAGTGGGAAGACTTGACCGGAAGTGCGCTAAATCGAACCGTACGACGCTGTCGCCTTACCATAACCTACCTCCGCGTTTTGTTGTTATCATTAGCCGCCTAAGCCGTGAAGATTTTCTTTATTACCTCCCCTTTATCCGGGAGCGCTTTCCGATTCATCGACCCCACCCCTCCCTGTTCTCTCTCTCTCCCCCCCCCCCCCCACTTCTCTACGATCTCTCTCAATATTGGACGTCACCCTCCCCACTTGAGGAGAAATAACTAATAATTCGATTAGGTCACGTGGTCTCGCGCCATTAGAGGGCGTCAGCCTTGTACCCCCCTCCCCCCCCCCCCCGCACTCAGTAACGCCCCCCTCCCCCCACAAGCTAGTTGAGTTAGTCTTATGACGTCGCTGTCACAAGTCAACCCCCCCCCCCCACTAACTCCGGCACCTAAACGTAATCTTCTCGGCCAAAGATGTCAAAAAAAATTCCTGCGTTATGGCTACTTCATTCCCCGGCATAAAATCATTTCTCCTAAAGTTGATCGCTTAAAAGAACGTAAAATGATTTTTTTTGTAAAGGTTCTATAAAAGCTAAAGAGGAAAGAGGAGAAATTAAAATTACTTTAAAAAATTAGATCCGAGAAAACACTCCCCCCCCCCCCCCCCCCAATTCCAGCAAAGAAATTGTTTTATAGAGTGTATCTGTTTAAGAGCTATTTTTAGGATTGATTCTAGTGTAAAAATATAATTGGAGGAGAACTTGGATCTTCGTGTGTGATGGAATTTATTGTGGTAATAGAAATATTTTACAATTATAGCTAAATAAGAAACAGAAGAAGCTTTAAAAGAAACAGAGGTAGCTTTATAAGAAACTGAGATAAGAAACAGAGGTAGCTTTTTAAGGAACTGAGGTAGCTTTATAAGAAACAGAGGTAGCTTTATAAGAAACTGAGGTAGCTTTATGAGAAACAAAGGTAGCTTTATAAGAAACTGAGGTAGCTTTATAAGAAACTGAGGTAGCTTTATAAGAAACTGAGGTAGCTTTATAAGAAACTGAAGTAGCTTTATAAGAAACTAAGGTAGCTTTATAAGAAACAGAGACAATTGCATAAGAAACTAAGGTTAAAACTCTGTTTCCTTGCTACTCGTCATTCCAAATGATTTGTCACTCAAGTAAGACTCGAACCCAACTCTTTTCAGTCACTTAAAACAGTTTCTTTAGCTCGACCCCCGGCTTACAGAAGTTTATACTAGCATAAGATGATATTTAAATCTTGGAAGTTTACATTTGACTGGTTTTGTCATGTTTAACGGTGGGTGTGTGCCTCGCTACATTTAAATATTGAATTGTTTTATATGGGAAAAACCACTCTCATTAAAAAAAAAAGTACCCGATACATTTTAATCGTTGATCGATTACTTTTTCCTGGGGAGAGAATTAGGAAGAGGAGGTTTTTTTTTAGTTTAGGCCTAGTAGAAGAGGTGGTTAGGGAAAAGGTGTGCAGAGGAGGGAGGGAGGGAGGGAGGGTGAAAACGGCCCTCGCTAGAGGTGTTTGTAAAAATCGACTTCCCTGGAACATGACGATACCAAACAAATCGATACCGCGTTTGGGCTGGATCGATACCCGTCACGGATGACGTGCATTTTTAATCACTCTTGGAGTCGGGTGGCTTTTTGATACCGCCCCCACCCCCAGCTCACTAAAAGATGGGTAATGGCGAGTGTTTGTTGAGGGTGGGGGGGGGGGGTGAGTACTTGGGGCGAGGTAGTTAAGGTGAGCCAAACTTTTTCACCGATTAATCGGCCCGGGGGCTGATTAATTTGATGGATCCAGAAATAGACTGGATTTCAGCTGGATTTTGTTTTTTGTTTTGTCGTTTCGTACCTCAAGGTCACATGGTCGAGGGCCTAAATGATGAGGCAGAGGCGAGCTGATGCTAGGCTAAAACAAAGGCGAGCTGATGCTAGGCTAAAACAAAGGCGAGCTGATGCTAGGCTAAAACAAAGGCGAGCTGATGCTAGGCTAAAACAAAGGCGAGCTGATGCTAGGCTAAAACAAAGGCGAGCTGATGCTAGGCTAAAACAAAGGCGAGCTGATGCTAGGCTAAAACAAGGGCGAGCTGATGCTAGGCTAAAACAAAGGCGAGCTGATGCTAGGCTAAAACAAAGGCGAGCTGATGCTAGGCTAAAACAAAGGCGAGCTGATGCTAGGCTAAAACAAAGGCGAGCTGATGCTAGGCTAAAACAAAGGCTAAGTAGGATAAACCCAAAGGTTATAAGTAAACGAAGACTTTAGGATACTAGTTGAAATAGACTTGACAATAGAAGTGGAACCAGACTTGGTAATAGACGTGAAAGTAGACAACAAATGTGGAAGTAGACAACACAATAGATTAACGACCCCCCTCCCGAGATTCAGTGATTGAAGCAGCTTTTCTCCGTCCCTCATCCCACGATTCAACCTTTCTTTGGACATACAGTCTGTCGGACCTACATATAGGACCTACATAGAGGACCTACATACAGGTCCTACACTATAGTTAAATTCTACTACTTTTTATTTTATTTTTGTGTGGCAGTCAAACTGCGTCGATCGTCGATCACACGATTCTTATCTGCCTCGAACGTTTCATTACTTCACAGTACTTATCAATCCGATATGACGGCTTTTTGTGTTTGTATGTAGTAGATACTCTCTTGCATAGCACATTTTTTAGCTCTAGACCACATCACATCAAGACTTCCCAAAACCTGACAGAAAACAATAGGTACTGGTATCAGAACCTGGCAGAAACTGTTAGGTTCTGGAGAAACCATTAGGTTCAGGTATTATTCAATCCACGCTTACATACATTCATCCTCACCATCTTCTCTTGTTCCTGCCCAAGACACATTCGACAGATAAAGTAGAGTTGGCCAGTTTCATTAAATACAACCCCTTCCCTTTAAAACCATTTGACTTTTCTTAACAACTCAAGACTGGGGTATTCTCCCATTTACATAATCTAGACAACGATACTCCCCCCTTTCTTTAACAAATTCTAAACTCTGATAATCTCCCCTTAACTACTCCAGACACAAGTAGCCTCCCTTTCTGTTTAAACCTCCCACATTTCACCTTAACACTACCCGACTCCCTAACCCTACCTTCATTAACTCGTGTCCAATTCATTAACCCTTACCCGTAGAAAACACATCTTCATCTTCCCCCACCCCCCCATTTTCTTTGGTATATTTCGGGGTGTCTGGTACCTAAGGACCAAGAGGCTTTTCCCCACCCCCATTCCCAACGCCCCCATCCCCAATGGACACTATCTCACTTTCAACTAGCCATTACACATTTTAAACAGCTGGACCCCACTCGCCAATTATACAAATGGTATGCTAAAGAGCTCGTCTTGAGTTCTATGTCCGATCGATTTTTTTCCCTTGAAGGAGACATCTAACCTTAACTTTGGTGGAGACATTTAACCTTAACTTTGGTGGAGACATTTAACCTTAACTTTGGTGGAGACATTTAACCTTAACTTTGGTGAAGAGATTTAACCTTAACTTTGGCGAAGACATTTAACCTTAACTTTGGCGAAGACATTTAACCTTAACTTTGGTGGAGACATCCAACCTTAACTTTGGTGGGAGACATTTAACCTTAACTTTGTGGGAGACATTTAATCTTAAATTTGGTGGAGACATTTAACCTTAACTTTGGTGGAGACATTTAACCTTAACTTTGTGGGAGACATTTAACCTTAACTTTGGGGGAGAAATTTAACCTTAACTTTGGTGGAGACATTTAACCTTAACTTTGGTGGGGACATCTAACCTTAACATTGGTGGAGACATTTAACCTTAACTTTGGTGGAGACATTTAACCTTAACTTTGGCGGAGACATCTAACCTTAACTTTGGTGGAGACATTTAACCTTAACATTGGTGGAGACATCTAACCTTAACTTTGGTGGAGACATCTAACCTTAACTTTGGTGGAGACATTTAACCTTAACTTTGGTGGAGACATCTAACCTTAACTTTGGTGGAGACATTTAACTTTGGTGGAGACATCTAACCTTAACTTTGGCGGAGACATTTAACCTTAACTTTGGTGGAGACATCTAACCTTAACTTTGGCGGAGACATTTAACCTTAACTTTGGTGGAGACATTTAACCTCAACTTTGGCGGAGACATTTAACCTTAACTTTGGTGGAGACATTTAACCTTAACTTTGGTGGAGACATTTAACCTTAACTTTGGTGGAGACATTTAACCTTAACTTTGGTGGAGACATCTAACCTTAACTTTGGTGGAGACATTTAACCTTAACTTTGGTGGAGACATTTAACCTTAACTTTGGGGGAGACATTTAACCTTAACTTTGGCGAAGACATTAAACCTTAACTTTGGTGGAGACATTTAACCTTAACTTTGGTGGAGACATCTAACCTTAACTTTGGTGGAGACATTTAACCTTAACTTTGGGGGAGACATTTAACCTTAACTTTGGGGGAGACATTTATCCTTAACTTTGGTGGAGACATTTAACCTTAACTTTGGTGGAGACATTTAACCTTAACTTTGGGGGAGACATTTAACCTTAACTTTGTTGGAGACATCTAACCTTAACCTTAACGGAGACATTTAACCTTAACTTTGGCGAAGACATTTAACCTTAACTTTGGTGGAGACATTTAACCTTAACTTTGGCGGAGACATTTAACCTTAACTTTGGTGGAGACATTTAACCTTAACTTTGGTGGAGACATTTAACCTTAACTTTGGTGGAGACATTTATCCTTAACTTTGGGGGAGACATTTAACCTTAACTTTGGTGGAGACATTTAACCTTAACTTTGGTGGAGACATCTAACCTTAACTTTGGGGGAGACATTTAACCTTAACTTTGGGGGAGACATTTAACCTTAACTTTGGTGGAGACATTTAACCTTAACTTTGGCGGAGACATTTAACCTTAACTTTGGAGGAGACATCTAACCTTAACTTTGGTGGAGACATTTAACCTTAACTTTGGGGGAGACATTTAACCTTAACTTTGGTGGAGACATTTAACCTTAACTTTGGTGGAGACATTTAACCTTAACTTTGGGGGAGACATTTAACCTTAACTTTGGTGGAGACATCTAACCTTAACTTTGGCGGAGACATTTAACCTTAACTTTGGGGGGGGGGGGGGAGACATTTAACCTTAACTTTGGTGGAGACATTTAACCTTAACTTTGGGGGAGACATTTATCCTTAACTTTGGTGGAGACATTTAACCTTAACTTTGGGGGAGACATTTAACCTTAACTTTGGTGGAGACATTTAACCTTAACTTTGGTGGAGACATCTAACCTTAACTTTGGGGGAGACATTTAACCTTAACTTTGGTGGAGACATTTAACCTTAACTTTGGTGGAGACATTTAACCTTAACTTTGGTGGAGACATTTAACCTTTACTTTGGTGGAGACATTTAACCTTAACTTTGGTGGAGACATTTAACCTTAACTTTGATGGAGACATTTAACCTTAACTTTGATGGAGACATTTAACCTTAACTTTGATGGAGACATTTAACCTTAACTTTGGTGGAGACATTTAACCTTAACTTTGATGGAGACATTTAACCTTAACTTTGGCGGAGACATTTAACCTTAACTTTGATGGAGACATTTAACCTTAACTTTGGCGGAGACATTTAATCTTAGCTTTGGCGAAGACATTTAACCTTAACTTTAACCTTAATTTAACCAAGATGTCCTGTGGTTTCCGGTTCTGTCTGCATGCCCTTGACCTTCGTGGTGACAAACTTCAAACACTACTAGCGGGATGGCTATCGTGTCATGGGACACGTCAGTAGTCATGTCATGTCATTTGTCAGCATTCATGTCATGTCAAATGTCAGCATTCACGTCATGTCAAATGTCAGCATTCATGTCATGTCAAATTTCAGTATTCATATCATGTCAAATTTAAGCATTCATGTCATGTCAAATGTCAGCATTCATGTCATGTCATTTGTCTGCATTCATGTCATGTCAAATTTCAGGATTCATGTCATGTCAAATTTCAGGATTCATGTCATGTCAAATTTCAGTATTCATATCATGTCAAATTTAAGCATTCATGTCATGTCAAATGTCAGCATTCATGTCATGTCATTTGTCTGCATTCATGTCATGTCAAATTTCAGGATTCATGTCATGTCAAATTTCAGGATTCATGTCATGTCAAATTTCAGGATTCATGTCATGTCAAATTTCAGCATTCATGTCATGTCAAATTTCAGCATTCATGTCATGTCAAATTTCAGCATACATGTCGTGTCATTTGTCTGCAATCGTGTCATCTCTTATGCCAACAAAGGGTCAAGAGTTGGTCATTGGGTTCGTTGACCGTTTGGATTCTTGAGTTCTGATCTGTTGACTTAGTTCAAGGCAAGTCAAGTTTCCCTTTTAGACCTAACGATCCATAGGAGCAGATGTAGAGTCTATGTTTCTGGTCGGCACAATAGGGCTGGTAAGTAGGTCACCAATCCGTTCTACGGCTCAACAGAACCTGCATGAGCCATATAACGGGTTGGTGACCTACTTACCAGCACTATACTCAGCCGACTTTACTTTCCTAACATGAATGAGATACCCATTAGAGCTAGGAGGACTCAAGTTGACCAAACTCAATATATTACCAGAATGTGAAGGCACTGACCGACTAAATACTAATGGGTGACTAGACGCATACATTTGTTTCCCCACATACTATCCTTATGCTTGAACATTCTGAAGTACATTACTGTACATAAATGTTTACATAAATAATTAATTAGAATCACATAATCAATATTCTACCCCCCCCCCCCCTTTTAACAGAGGCATTTCCTTGAAAAAGCCGGAAGTGCAAATCGATATAATCCTGCAATATGCAGGTGCATTATAGATAGCCTTAAAGCTAAGTGTTCCAATATGTAGGCTTTAAAACAAATGTTCACGTTTATTTCACACTACAAAGTATACCATCTTACAGTGTACTCATCAAAGCAGTGATGCACGTATTATAATTTTAAAAGCATTACTATTTATATTGAGTTAAGAACAATGATCTTTGCATATCATTATCTTTTTCCGTTCGTGACTAAGACACGTGGGGCAGATGAAGTAGAGTTCATCTACTTCAGTGACCTCGGCATATGAGGAAATAGTGTGGTCACCACTATGCCCAGCCGCATTTAATTTCCTTAACGTGAGATAGGTAATGATCAGAGATGAGTGGACACAGAGATGTTCTACTGACTTGGACCCAGATACTAACTTTCGGGTTGGCAGTCTAGCTCTCTACCGCTAGACCACACCATCCCCATAGAGCTGTGTGGTTACATGATAAAGCCATGCACTATACATATACACATCTCAATCTCATATATATATACACCGCCATCTAATCACATATACACATCTCATATATACCCCGCCATCTAACTACATATACATCAGAAACACAACATCCAGTACACACTTTATGCAATAGACAAATTATAGGTGAGTTTACACTTTGTGGACCGTGTGTGGACAATTTATTGGTCAGTAGGATGGTAAACTGACCATCACAGAGCGATGAAGAAAGTCACAAGTTCACTTCCGGTTCGACGTTTTGGCCAGAACAATGTTATTCAATCTCTCACACCTAGAAAAGGAAACCACAAAAACTGTGTTCTATAAATAGCCATTTATTGGTGTTTGTGTTTTACAGCCTACAAGTAAAAGATACCCAGACAAGGATCAAATAAATCACCAATAGAACACTCGATCTGGATAAATAACTGGATACAATGTATGTGTATGTCAGGAAGTGTCTTGTATGTCTGGGTGACCCTGAGTGCAATTACGAACAGACACACACACACGCACACACATACACGCATACACGCTCTACCAAATGTGAAATTGACCGAAGAAGAGACGTCAAAGTGAAAAAAAAAACCCACCATAGTAACTTATCAGTAAGCTGTAGTCAGTGCTAAGAGCTTACACTGAGCTTAGGTTTCTGGTAGAGCTCAACTCCAGGACTTTTAAACTCAAATTTATCACAAGTAGAAAAAGTATTAAAAAAAAATAAACATCTCATGTAAATAAAGCTAATTTCCATTTGACCGGTATTTAAGTTGAGTAAATTACCTGTTTGTATTGGACTAAAACCTCACTAGGCGATTCGATTTATTTTGATTGGGGTCCAACTTAATTAATAATTAAACGTCGGTGACGTCAAGCGGGGTAGATGAAACTCTTTGAACTGCTCAGCACAATCCATAAACCAGGGCAACTCTAACTTTTGAAGCAGAAGAGTGAGGCTTGTTAGCTCTAGACGGCCACTCTTCTAGGAGAGATAACTCCAAAATCAAACAACTGCTGCCTTGTAGTTTGTTCTTGGTTGGACAAAGCTTATGGAAGCAAATCCAACAAGAAAAGCAGGCTGAAATCGGAGTCAATGGCGCATAACCAGTTGACACGTATACTTAATTGTGTTGGAGGGGATACCTTCCAACACTAAAATTAAGAACGAAGTAGAAGCAGAAGAGTTGACTTACCCAGAGCATTCGGGTATAACGGACGGACCAACCTTGGGCAACGGTTCAGATGAAACAACTGACTTGTCTTTTAATATCGGTATTGTTTTCAAACACGAGTTTCAACACTCAACTCAATCAACGCACACATTTTATGCATAGATCTACATTTTCTTTCTACAAGATAAATCTATAAATCACACGGCTCACGCTTGTATGCATGTTGGTATGTGTGTGTACGTGTCTGTGTGTGTGTCTTTCAAGACGAGCAGATAAGTACATCTCCGGTGACACCACACGAGTATCTAAGTTCAATTTAATAGGATATTAAATGACACAGCTGTTTACAAATCTGTAACCTGGGCAGGCTATGATACGGCAGAAAGTAAGATCTACTTGTTATGAGTTTATATTCTACAGGCTACTGAACGGGTTTTAAAGCAAATGTATTTAATCGTATGCAGGGTCGGGATTGTTTATTTCAGACATTTTTCTCTCGGAGGGGGTGGGGGGGGGGACTTAAACATTGGTGGGGGGTGGGCTTAAATTTTCGGGACAGGACACTTTGATACAGTGTATATTTTGTATATAAATTCTATTTCGTTCAGGCGGCCACACCCCCCCCCCCCCACACACACACTTTACCCCCCCCCCCCCCCCCCCCCCCCCAGAATGAAAAGAATAGATTTGTTACTCATTTTAAAATGGTACTTAAATATCGACTTTATATTATATTTCTACAATTATTAGAAACTGAAATTATTAGACAAACTGAAAAGAAGAAAAAGTAACTTGTGTACAAAGCTTTAAATTGATATCATTTAAGTCTCTAAATTATAAAAATAACAGGGCCATGTAATGGTAAAAGAGTTGATCACTAAGTAAATATGTTCAATACCCTTTACGTCTATTACTTAAGAAAAGGTAAGTTTTTTTTTTTCATTTTAGCTTATTCTATATTTCTTTGAATCAATATATTTGCAAATTAATTTTTAAATTTTGTTTTTAAAGAAATCGGTTCTGTTTGTCTTGAAGAAAACACATCTTGTGATTTCTGTTTGCCTTTTAAGAAAACACGTCTACTTGTGATTTCATTTTAGCCTATAAGAAAACACATCTTGTGATTTCTGTTTGCCTTTTAAGAAAACACGTCTACTTGTGATTTCATTTTAGCCTATAAGAAAACACATCTTGTTGTGATTTCTGTTTACTATTGACGCCTTCACTCGAGCGTATCTTGACCGCCCAGCACAACATTAGATTGATTTTTCGTCACGCCCCATTAAATTTGTTCTCGGCCATCCACGCGAGATCTTGTCAAATGAACGGTAACAGTTGCTAATTCACCAATCAATTTAATGTTCCTTAAACCGATCGATTCCATTTGCTGGGATAAAAGTCTGTTCGACAGACATTTGTTGGAGTTGTTTTATCATTGCAGACATAGACTCCGCGACAAAACACTTTAGGTATTACCAATGTTCGACAAGGAACTCTTCCGAAAGTAGGTGTGTGAGGTTGTTAGTAGTTGTAAATAAGAGTTAGGGATATGGTTGGATTAGGGTTAGGTAGAGGGTTAGATTTGACATTAGCAAGTCGTATTTGCGTTTTGTTAAATACCAATAATATCAGAGGCTACCCCCTTTTTAAAAAAGATTCTATTTTATCATAATCAGGCAATGGTATAGCACATACCCCCACCTTCGATACAAGATATCTCATATCAAAATTAAATGTGCGGTACCATACACATAAGAGGGACGGTGTGGTCTAAAGGTCGAGCGTTCGACTTCTAGCCCGAAGGTCTCGAGTTCGGTTTTAGTTTGGTCTTGCGCCTATAGGACTTCCATGAGTCCATCCAGCTATGATGGGTAGATAGTGCTGACCACAACATCCCTTCTTATTCAGAGGTGACGACACATGAACTGTACTTCACCTGTGGATCGCAAGGTCTAAAGATGAATCTGCTTACGTGGTAATACACATAAATCATATTTTTCTCATCAAATCATTGTAGTTCCTTTAGTATTACTTACCCTATGTCTCTAATATATGGTCATATGCACTAACCCACAGAGGCAGGGTTCAAAACCTCTGGTATACGTCATCACAGGCTCAGGCTATGTTCATATGGTATAAGCTCATATGCTAGTAGACTGATTCGTTGAGACAGGGTTACAAATCATGTATTTCTCTCACCCATGTTACCAGCCTTTAGACCCTTGGGTTTCCGCCAGGCTTTTGCCTCACCGCCCCCCCCCCCCAAGTCTATCGCAACCCCACCCCCTTATTTGGACATGGGAGCAGTTCAGACAGGGGATGACCTACTGTATCCAACCAGGATTTCGATCTCGTGACTTACGAGTTAGCAACCGCGCGTCCTAAAACAACGCCATTCCCCCCCAAAAAAAAAAAAAAATTGCCTAACGCTAGCCTAAGAAATCTCAATGCTCCCCGTTTAGCTTAACCCTAGCCTAAAATATCGAAGCGCTGGACAAATGCCTAACACTAGCCCAGAGGCGTAGCGACCCTTCCCGGCGCCCGGAGACACCCCCCCCCCTCAAAATTTCGATTTGGAACACCCCCCCCCCTCAAACTTTCGATTTGGAACACCCCCCCCCCCCTCAAACTTTCGATTTGGAACACCCCCCCCCCCCTCAAACTTTCGATTTGCACCCCCCCCCCCCCGGTCAAACTTTCAATTTGTTTTTTCAACCCATTTTGGCGCTCCCTATGGTCGCCCCCCCCCCCCGCCGCTACGCCTCTGCACTAGCCTAGGATATCTCCGTTTGGTCAGGGCAATGTGACCCCCAATTCTTTATTAAACTCACGACAAAAAACAAGTTCAACTGATTATCATCATCCAATCTTTCATTTGCATTGATGCCGCTAAAACAGTTTTTACGTCTCATTTTTAGGGGCAGCTGATTCCGGGGACTTGAAGAATTGAATTCCGTCGAGATAGGGGCATCGTCTAGGGGCATCGTCTAGGGGCATCGGACAGGGCATCGGGTAAGGCATCAGGTCGTTGTAGCTAGAGATTGGGTTAGGCTGTGTATTGATCAGTAGCACTGAACAGTAGCACTATAGTGTGCCACATTATAGGGTGACCGGTAGCACTGACCCGTAGCACTGTAGTGCCACCTTATAGAATGACCAGTAGCACTGGAGTGCCACCTTATAGACTGACCAGTATCACTGTAGTGCAACCTTATAGACTGACCAGTAGCACTGTAGTGCAACCTTATAGACTGACCAGTAGCACTGGAGTGCCACCTTATAGGCTGACCAGTAGCACTGGAGTGCTGACCAGTAGCACTGTAGTGCAACCTTATAGACTGACCAGTAGCACTGTAGTGCAGCCTTATAGGCCGATCAGGCACTGGATCTCCGCCTTAAAGGCTGTCTATTCCTACAATATAATAATTTGTGGTGTAGATACTCGAATTATATCCACACTTCAAATGGCACTAAATTATACACCCTATGTTGTAGAAGACCACACAAAAAACATTGATGTTTTGAAATCCACGCTACTTCAGACAACTCCAGACACAAAAAAACGTAGGAGTGAGTTCCCTTGAGTCCGGACTCCAGTCGACTGCGTTAGACCAAAGTCTGTTTCTGACCGTACTTCGACCAACACAATTTCTATCACCCTCCCTCCACCTCCCCATCTCCCCCGTTGTCTCTGACACCCCCCCCCCCCACTCCCCACCCACACACTTTGACCGCCTTCTGTTGTCGTTCGTACTTCTGACCCCCCCCCCCCTCCCCCCCCTCCCCTCATCTCCTCACACAATCGGCAGAAGTCATTGACAGCTAAAAGTTGATATCTGGCCGATCAGAGAGTCGCTGATTGATTTGGTATCGATCGAGGTCTTGTTGTGATTTGTGTTTTCTTAAATGTAATCAAGAGTTATGCCCCCTCCTCCCCCACACCCCCACCTCCACCCCCGAGAAAAAAACCCCATTTGTTTATACGATATGAACGCGTTGTGTTGATCGAGACAAACAAGTTGAGCCCTAACGGAAATGACTGGCCTGTTAGGAGCGCGGTTATAATTGTCTGATGGTGTAGCGCGACTGATTGAACTAATTAAACTGGATTAAAGCGTTACGGGTAATTATTTGATGTAGCACGTGATATTCCTGTCAATCGTATTACTGACAGGCAACTGCGAAATTCGATTTTTATAATGAGTAGACAGGGGCGTAGACAGGGTTTGTTATGGGGGATCAAAAACATATATATATATATATATATATACACACACACACACACAAACACACACACACACACACACACACATATATATATATATATATATATATATACATATATATATATATATATATATATATATATATATATATATATATATATATATATATATATATATATATATATACATTTTATTGCATATGAATGAAAATAATAAAAATGCTTTAGGTCAATAACAGATCACTTGAGTTCTGGAGTATGGGCCACCAACTACAGCTCTCCAGAGTTATCTGTCCTGCTGGAGTATAGGCCACCAACTACAGCTCTCCAGAGTTATCTGTCCTGCTGGAGTATGGGCCACCAACTACAGCTCTCCAGAGTTATCTGTCCTGCTGGAGTATAGGCCACCAACTACAGCTCTCCAGAGTTATCTGTCCTGCTGGAGTATAGGCCACCAACTACAGCTCTCCAGAGTTATCTGTCCTGCTGGGGTATGGGCCACCAACTACAGCTCTCCAGAGTTATCTGTCCTGCTGGAGTATGGGCCACCAACTACAGCTCTCCAGAGTTATCTGTCCTGCTGGGGTATGGGCCACCAACTACAGCTCTCCCGAGTTCTCTGTCCTTCTGGGGTATGGGCCACCAACTACAGCTCTCCCGAGTTCTCTGTCCTTCTGGAGTATAGGCCACCAACTACAGCTCTCCTGAGTTCTCTGTCCTGACTTCACATGCGACCTATCTTGTTCCGTGGTCCGAATGTTTAGACGTGGGATTCGGAAATCGGAAGTTTAGGTTAATCCCCACCGGACACATACATGATTGAAAAATGTAGACCTTTTTGATATGTATCTTACATAGCAAAACGTTCTCCTTGGCAAAATAGCATCGACAAAACGGCCCACCGACTCTCTACCATAACTTAAATACCTCACCACTAAAGTATTTCCCAGATGATACTATACTGAAGTTCTACAAAAGCCACCATTCATTTATAGCAACCCCAAACGCCCCCACCTTATCCACCACACTCCCCCTCCCTAGAGGGTTTCAGTTTAGAGGTCTCCAAACACCGCCATTCCTTTTACAACCATCCCTACCCCACCTTCCCCATCCCCTGAAAGTCCCCCCTCCCTCCCTCCCCAGAAGATTTCAACTTCAGGGTCTAAAAACACCATCCGCCAGTCTCAAGCAGCACCAGACCTCCCCCCAACCGTCCACCCCCGACCCAAGTGATCAACAACTATAAGTCTTGACTAGTCCAAATCCCAGTTGCCCGACAAGTTAAGTATCGATTCTTTCCAGACAAGTAGGTATCGATCCTCGCTAGAGATAAATTTATTTAACCTCACATCCTAGGGGGACAGTTTTAAAAAGAAATTTAAAATCCACGCACACGTTGGTCAGCGTTCTTTAAAACTTTTAAAATGTCGGCCAATTTCTTTTAAAACTATAAAAATGTTGACCGGACAATTTTAAACATTTTAAATTATCGGCCTATATTTCTTTTTTAAACTATAAAAATGTTGGCCTGACGATGTTGAATCTTTTAAATTATCGGCCAATTTTAAACCTTTTAAATTGTCGGCCTATATTTTTTTTTAAACAATGAAAATGTTAGCCTGACAATGTTGAATCTTTTAAATTATCGGCCAATTTTAAACCTTTAAATTGTCGGCCAATATCATTTAAAACAATAAAAAATGTTGCCCAACTATGAACTTTGTAAAATTTCGGCTAGTAAGTTTTAATACCATAAAAAATTTGGCCAACGTATTTAAAATATTTGAAGATAGTGGTAAACTTGAACAAATTCTTTTAAAATGTCGACCAAACTGCATGTACTATTTTTAAATGAGAGCCAAGTTATTTTTCATCCAATTATGACCTCACCTAATCTCTAAACTTTAAAATTTTCGACTTAATTTTGTTGTTTTATTGAACATACCTGTCACTGTTAACTTATAGAATGACATGGTTGGGTGATAGAGTGCAAGACTGCTACCTCCGACGTAAGTCTCGAATTCGGATCCTGGCGTAAGATAACCCCGAGTCCACCTAGTTGAGTACTGAGCACACTATCAAATCACATGACCAGCTCACAGAAACAGATGCACTCTACTTCATCTGCTACATGGATAACCAGATCGGAAATCGTTAATTGATTTTTACTTTTCTTTTTGATAACGAGGCTAAGTTTTATTATAATCTCTGTTTAAATTATGAAACCAGCTAATTTATAAAAAAGACGAAAAAACCTAGCAGCGTTGTGTAGCTTTGATCAAAAGCCAGAGCTAAGAACTTAGTAGAATGTCAGCGCATGAATTTTTAACTGAGAACTTTTGCCTCATGTTCTTCACATTTACTTAAATATGCAATCTTAAAACATGCACTACAGTCGGGACTGTTAGTCAATACGGTAGATGAGGTCATTACGGTTTAATGCTTATGTAGGGGGTTGTCATTACGATGTCAGGATGGTTTTATTTTTGTCTGGTATTCAATCTGCTGATGACGTGGTCGGGCGACAACGCTAATGGCAGCCAAACCCATGTCCCGAGTTTAGAAACTACTATAGATGGGGCTCGTTAACCAAACCCATGTCTAGAGTTAAAAAAAAAACCACACTACAGATAGGGCTTGTTAGGTAACCTATCTAAGAGAGGAACCATACAATTAAAACAAAACAAAAAAGTACTGCCTTGCCGATTGTTCTTGTGTCGACATACACGGAAGCGAATCCAGAGAGAAAAGCAGGCTGATGTTGGAATCAATGGGGTCATAACACGTTGACATGTAATATTTAATGGTTTTGAGAAAGCAGCTCCAATGTTATACTTTTATAACGAAGAGGAAGAAGAAAAGCTACTTAATATAGAGGTAAGAGCTTAACTGTTTTAACGCTGGTATTAACAAACAAGAATATATATATATGTGTATATTAATATACATATATATATATATATATATATATATATATATATATATATATATATATATATATATATATATATATATATGTGTGTGTGTGTGTGTGTTTGTAAATATAAATACCATAGAATGTAGTGCCATTTACATCATCATCATCATCACCCTCATTATCATCCCTTAACCTTTATATCGGTCGTCGGGTCACCTCAGTTGACCTCATGTAGTGTACAGATAATTGAATGCTAGAACTAACAACTTCACTAGTAAAAGGCATTCATCTATTTTTAACTACGTATATTTTGCTTCATTGCAATACTTGTTTTATTAGCTTTATTATAAACATTTTAAACATGAATACAAAGTCGAGACCAGTGCGGTAGAGAAATTCTCGAGCCTTCATGCAAATATAGGAGTGGTCATTACGGTGTCAATATGGCTTTCTCTTTGGTCAGGTACTCAATAGAGCTGAACGGGTTCGTTGTTCGTTGTAGGTGGTTTTTCTGATCACAGGCTAGCCTAACTTAGGGAAGCAGAAATTCCGGTTTAGTTCATCAACAATAGTAAAAAATTAGATAAGCAGAAATTCTGGTTATAGTTGAAAAAGTTTAACATAACATTTAAAGGAAAAAAAAAGGTTTTAGTTTAACAAAAGTATAACTTAACAAATATAAGCAACAAAACGGTTTTAGGTCAATAAGACAATGTATAAAAGCAGTAATTTGGATTTTATTTAAGCAAGTATAATGCACTTCATAGAAATACGTTTTTTTATTTGCAAGTATAATGCAACATTTAGAAATACAGTTTTAGATTATCAAGTAGGCCTGTAACAAATCATATGATTACAAATACGGTTTATGTTGAGCAAGCATAGTACTATATACAAGCAGTAATACTGTTTTCGTTGATAGAGTACCATGGACCAACTCGAGCACACAAGAGACTTAAAATAGCCAGGCTAGTGATGCCGTTGTCTTGGTACAGCCAGGCTAGTGATGCCGTTGTCTTGGTACAGCCAGGTTAGTGATGCCGTTGTACAGCCAGGCTAGTGATGCCGTTGTACAGCCAGGCTAGTGATGCCGTTGTCTTGGTACAGCCAGGCTAGTGATGCCGTTGTCTTGGTACAGCCAGGCTAGTGATGCCGTTGTACAGCCAGGCTAGTGATGCCGTTGTCTTGGTACAGCCAGGCTAGTGATGCCGTTGTCTTGGTACAGCCAGGCTAGTGATGCCGTTGTCTTGGTACAGCCAGGCTAGTGATGCCGTTGTACAGCCAGGCTAGTGATGCCGTTGTACAGCCAGGCTAGTAATGCCGTTGTCTTGGTACAGCCAGGCTAGTGATGATGTTGTACAGCCAGGCTAGTGATGCCGTTGTCTTGGTACAGCCAGGCTAGTGATGCCGTTGTACAGCCAGGCTAGTGATGCCGTTGTACAGCCAGGCTAGTGATGCCGTTGTACAGCCAGGCTAGTGACGCCGTTGTACAGCCAGGCTAGTGACGCCGTTGTACAGCCAGGCTAGTGATGCCGTTGTCTTGGTACAGCCAGGCTAGTGATGCCGTTGTACAGCCAGGTTAGTGATGCCGTTGTCGTTGTACAGCCAGGTTAGTGATGCCGTTGTACAGCCAGGCTAGTGATGCCGTTGTACAGCCAGGCTAGTGACGCCGTTGTACAGCCAGGCTAGTGACGCCGTTGTACAGCCAGGCTAGTGATGCCGTTGTCTTGGTACAGCCAGGCTAGTGATGCCGTTGTACAGCCAGGTTAGTGATGCCGTTGTCGTTGTACAGCCAGGTTAGTGATGCCGTTGTACAGCCAGGCAAGTGACGCCGTTGTCTTGGTACAGCCAGGCTAGTGACGCCGTTGTACAGCCAGGCTAGTGATGCTGTTGTACAGCCAGGCTAGTGACGCCGTTGTCTTGGTACAGCCAGGCTAGTGATGCCGTTGCCGTTGTACAGCCAGGCTAGTGATGCCGTTGTACAGCCAGGCTAGTGATGCCGTTGTACAGCCAGGCTAGTGACGCCGTTGTACAGCCAGGCTAGTGATGCCGTTGTACAGCCAGGCTAGTGATGCCGTTGCCTTGGTACAGCCAGGCTAGTGATGCCGTTGCCGTTGTACAGCCAGGCTAGTGATGCCGTTGCCGTTGTACAGCCAGGCTAGTGATGCCGTTGTACAGCCAGGCTAGTGATGCCGTTGCCTTGGTACAGCCAGGCTAGTGATGCCTTTGTACAGCCAGGCTAGTGATGCCGTTGTACAGCCAGGCTAGTGATGTCGTTGTCTTGGTACAGCCAGGCTAGTGATGCCGTTGTACAGCCAGGCTAGTGATGCCGTTATACAGCCAGGCTAGTGATTCCGTTGTACAGCCAGGCTAGTGACGCCGTTGTACAGCCAGGCTAGTGATGCCGTTGTACAGCCAGGCTAGTGATGCCGTTGCCTTGGTACGGCCAGGCTAGTGATGCCTTTGTACAGCCAGGCTAGTGATGCCGTTGTACAGCCAGGCTAGTGATGCCGTTGTCTTGGTACAGCCAGGCTAGTGATGCCGTTGTCTTGGTACAGCCAGGCTAGTGATGCCGTTGTACAGCCAGGCTAGTGATGCCGTTGTCTTGGTACAGCCAGGCTAGTGATGCCGTTGTCTTGGTACAGCCAGGCTAGTGATGCCGTTGTCTTGGTACAGCCAGGCTAGTGATGCCGTTGTACAGCCAGGCTAGTGATGCCGTTGTACAGCCAGGCTAGTAATGCCGTTGTCTTGGTACAGCCAGGCTAGTGATGATGTTGTACAGCCAGGCTAGTGATGCCGTTGTCTTGGTACAGCCAGGCTAGTGATGCCGTTGTCTTGGTACAGCCAGGCTAGTGATGCCGTTGTACAGCCAGGCTAGTGATGCCGTTGTACAGCCAGGCTAGTGATGCCGTTGTCTTGGTACAGCCAGGCTAGTGATGCCGTTGTACAGCCAGGCTAGTGATGCCGTTGTACAGCCAGGCTAGTGATGCCGTTGTACAGCCAGGCTAGTGACGCCGTTGTACAGCCAGGCTAGTGACGCCGTTGTACAGCCAGGCTAGTGATGCCGTTGTCTTGGTACAGCCAGGCTAGTGATGCCGTTGTACAGCCAGGTTAGTGATGCCGTTGTCGTTGTACAGCCAGGTTAGTGATGCCGTTGTACAGCCAGGCTAGTGACGCCGTTGTCTTGGTACAGCCAGGCTAGTGACGCCGTTGTACAGCCAGGCTAGTGATGCTGTTGTACAGCCAGGCTAGTGACGCCGTTGTCTTGGTACAGCCAGGCTAGTGATGCCGTTGCCGTTGTACAGCCAGGCTAGTGATGCCGTTGTACAGCCAGGCTAGTGATGCCGTTGTACAGCCAGGCTAGTGACGCCGTTGTACAGCCAGGCTAGTAATGCCGTTGTACAGCCAGGCTAGTGATGCCGTTGCCTTGGTACAGCCAGGCTAGTGATGCCGTTGCCGTTGTACAGCCAGGCTAGTGATGCCGTTGCCGTTGTACAGCCAGGCTAGTGATGCCGTTGTACAGCCAGGCTAGTGATGCCGTTGCCTTGGTACAGCCAGGCTAGTGATGCCTTTGTACAGCCAGGCTAGTGATGCCGTTGTACAGCCAGGCTAGTGATGTCGTTGTCTTGGTACAGCCAGGCTAGTGATGCCGTTGTACAGCCAGGCTAGTGATGCCGTTATACAGCCAGGCTAGTGATTCCGTTGTACAGCCAGGCTAGTGACGCCGTTGTACAGCCAGGCTAGTGATGCCGTTGTACAGCCAGGCTAGTGATGCCGTTGCCTTGGTACGGCCAGGCTAGTGATGCCTTTGTACAGCCAGGCTAGTGATGCCGTTGTACAGCCAGGCTAGTGATGTCGTTGTCTTGGTACAGCCAGGCTAGTGATGCCGTTGTACAGCCAGGCTAGTGATGCCGTTATACAGCCAGGCTAGTGATTCCGTTGTACAGCCAGGCTAGTGATGCCGTTGTACAGCCAGGCTAGTGATGCCGTTGTACAGCCAGGCTAGTGATGCCGTTGTCTTGGTACAGCCAGACTAGTGATGCCGTTGTACAGCCAGGCTAGTGATGCCGTTGTCTTGGTACAACCAGGCTAGTGATGCCGTTGCCGTTGTACAGCCAGGCTAGTGACGCCGTTGTACAGCCAGGCTAGTGATGCCGTTGTACAGCCAGGCTAGTGATGCCGTTGTACAGCCAGGCTAGTGATGCCGTTGTACAGCCAGGCTAATGATGCCGATGTACAGCCAGGTTAGTGATGCCGTTGTCTTGGTACAGCCAGGCTAGTGATGCCGTTGTCTTGGTACAGCCAGGCTAGTGATGCCGTTGTACAGCCAGGCTAGTGATGCCGTTGTACAGCCAGGCTAGTGATGCCGTTGTACAGCCAGGCTAGTGATGCCGTTGTACAGCCAGGCTAGTGATGTCGTTGTCTTGGTACAGCCAGGCTAGTGATGCCGTTGTACAGCCAGGCTAGTGATGCCGTTGTACAGCCTGGCTAGTGATGTCGTTGTCTTGGTACAGCCAGGCTAGTGATGCCGTTGTACAGCCAGGCTAGTGATGTCGTTGTCTTGGTAAAGCCAGGCTAGTGATGCCGTTGTACAGCCAGGCTAGTGATGCCGTTGTACAGCCAGGCTAGTGATGCCGTTGTACAGCCAGGCTAGTGATGTCGTTGTCTTGGTACAGCCAGGCTAGTGATGCCGTTGTACAGCCAGGCTAGTGATGTCGTTGTCTTGGTACAGCCAGGCTAGTGATGCCGTTGTACAGCCAGGCTAGTGACGCCGTTGTACAGCCAGGCTAGTGATGCCGTTGTACAGCCAGGCTAGTGATGCCGTTGTACAGCCAGGCTAGTGATGTCGTTGTCTTGGTACAGCCAGGCTAGTGATGCCGTTGTACAGCCAGGCTTGTGATGCCGTTGTACAGCCAGGCTAGTGATGCCGTTGTACAGCCAGGCTAGTGATGCCGTTGTACAGCCAGGCTAGTGATGATGTTGTACAGCCAGGCTAGTGATGCCGTTGTACAGCCAGGCTAGTGATGTCGTTGTCTTGGTACAGCCAGGCTAGTGATGCCGTTGTACAGCCAGGCTAGTGATGCCGTTGTACAGCCTGGCTAGTGATGTCGTTGTCTTGGTACAGCCAGGCTAGTGATGCCGTTGTACAGCCAGGCTAGTGATGTCGTTGTCTTGGTACAGCCAGGCTAGTGATGCCGTTGTACAGCCAGGCTAGTGATGCCGTTGTACAGCCAGGCTAGTGATGCCGTTGTACAGCCAGGCTAGTGATGTCGTTGTCTTGGTACAGCCAGGCTAGTGATGCCGTTGTACAGCCAGGCTAGTGATGCCGTTGTACAGCCTGGCTAGTGATGTCGTTGTCTTGGTACAGCCAGGCTAGTGATGCCGTTGTACAGCCAGGCTAGTGATGTCGTTGTCTTGGTACAGCCAGGCTAGTGATGCCGTTGTACAGCCAGGCTAGTGATGCCGTTGTACAGCCAGGCTAGTGATGCCGTTGTACAGCCAGGCTAGTGATGTCGTTGTCTTGGTACAGCCAGGCTAGTGATGCCGTTGTACAGCCAGGCTAGTGATGTCGTTGTCTTGGTACAGCCAGGCTAGTGATGCCGTTGTACAGCCAGGCTAGTGATGCCGTTGTACAGCCAGGCTAGTGATGCCGTTGTACAGCCAGGCTAGTGATGCCGTTGTACAGCCAGGCTAGTGTTGCCGTTGTACAGCCAGGCTAGTGATGCCGTTGTCTTGGTACAGCCAGGCTAGTGATGCCGTTGTCTTGGTACAGCCAGGCTAGTGATGCCGTTGTCTTGGTACAGCCAGGCTAGTGATGCCGTTGTCTTGGTACAGCCAGGCTAGTGATGGTGTTGTACAGCCAAACTAGTGATGTCGTTGTACAGCCAGGCTAGTGATGCCGTTGTACAGCCAGGCTAGTGATGCCGTTTTCTTGGTACAGCCAGGCTAGTGATGCCGTTGTACAGCCAGGTTAGTTATGCCGTTGTCTTGGTACAGCAAGGCTAGTGATGCCGTTGTACAGCCAGGCTAGTAATGCCGTTGTACAGCAAGGCTAGTGATGCCGTTGTACAGCCAGGCTAGTGATGCCGTTGTACAGCCAGGCTAGTGATGCCGTTGTACATCCAGGCTATTGATGCCGTTGTCTTGGTACAGCCAGGCTAGTGATGCCGTTGTACAGCCAGACTAGTGATGCCGTTGTCTTGGTACAGCCAGGCTAGTGATGCCGTTGTCTTGGTACAGCCAAATTAGTGATGCCGCTGTACAGCCAGGCTAGTGATGCCGTTGTACAGCCAGGCTAGTGATGCCGTTGTACAGCCAGGCTAGTGATGCCGTTGTACAGCCAGGCTAGTGATGCCGTTGTCTTGGTACAGCCAGGCTAGTTATGCCGTTGCCGTTGTACAGCCAGGCTAGTGATGCCGTTGTCTTGGTACAGCCAGGCTAGTGATGCCGTTGTCTTGGTACAGCCAGGCTAGTGATGCCGTTGTACAGCCAGGCTAGTGATGCCGTTGTCTTGGTACAGCCAGGCTAGTGATGCCGTTGTCTTGGTACAGCCAGGCTAGTGATGCCGTTGTCTTGGTACAGCCAGGCTAGTGATGCCGTTGTACAACCAGGCTAGTGATGCCGTTGTACAGCCAGGCTAGTGATGCCGTTGTCTTGGTACAGCCAGGCTAGTGATGCCGTTGTCTTGGTACAGCCAGGCTAGTGATGCCGTTGTCTTGGTACAGCCAGGCTAGTGATGCCGTTGTACAACCAGGCTAGTGATGCCGTTGTACAGCCAGGCTAGTGATGCCGTTGTCTTGGTACAGCCAGGCAAGTGATGCCGTTGTACAGCCAGGCTAGTGATGCCGTTGTCTTGGTACAGCCAGGCTAGTGATGCCGTCTTCTTGGTACAGCCAGGCTAGTGATGCCGTTGTCTTGGTACAGCCAGGCTAGTGATGCCGTTGTACAGCCAGGCTTGTGATGCCGTTGTACAGCCAGGCTTGTGATGCCGTTGACGGAGGATTACCACACACAATGCCAGCGGGTCACCGAAGAAATTTAATTTGAAGTGAAGGATCGAGGGTGGATCTCCTAATGTCCAGATAAGCGGATCACCGGGCGGCCATTTTCTCAGATGGATAATGGATTAGGGGGGATATTCTCCAATGCGATACCGCACCGCACCCTTTCTCTGGGGGAATGGTGGGAATTAGTTGCTGGCGAGGTAAGGGAGAACACCCGTGCAGTTGTAATGTAATATTAGAAGGGTGGGTGTGTGGGTGGGTGGGTGGGTGGTAAAGACACACATGGAAATGTCGATAGCAGGTGTGCATGGTGGTGTTGGTGAGGTGCCTTCACTGGAAGGTGCGGGTTCTAGTCCAGCCTGCACCACGATTAGATATCGTTGAATCAGTGCAATTGTTAAAATATTGTTGATGTGGCCCATCACACACCAATATCACTGTTTGTGTTACACCCGATGTTTATGTTTGTGTTTATGTATATATATATATATATATATATATATATATATATATATATATACATATATAAACACGCAGATATAAAACACCTCTTACTACTGATCTTTAACAATGCATAAACGTAAAAAGAAAACTGAGAGGTAAAAAAGATGAAAACTTAATTGCTTACATATGTAACGGAATGATAAATATACTAAAATCCTTACACTTTTATACGCGTGCTTACATAACTCATGCAGGATGTAAGTTATAATTTAGCTATATTGCGTTATGTGTGGTGGATGACAGTATTCGACAGCTGCTCTAAACAGAGTTGTGTAGGCTATGTTGAAAACAACTAAGCTGATTTAGCTTTTATTATTACATGTTGGTTTTACCTGCTGTTTTATTTACAACATGGTTCGAAAACCTTGTGCTCCATAACAAGGTACACCGTTATCGGTTATGGTTATCCTAATATACTGTACTTTATTTACCCTAACGTGAGTCAGGTACCCGTTAGAGCTGGGTTGACATCACAGGATCCGAAAGTCCAACACTCGAACGCTCCACAACCCGACCACGTTATCCGCTAAAGTATTATGTCATCGTCGGTGTTAATTTGAAATAGGGGCGGGGGGGGGGGGGGGGGGGGGAGGGGGTGCAGGAGTGGCTCCAAAACGTCTTATTTCTTTGTGTTATATAAATTGCGCACTTTTTCTAATAGAATACAAAAACTGAAATGCTTACACATGTAATGGAATACAAAAATTGAAATGCTTACATTTGTAATTGAATACAAAACTGAAATTCTTACATCTTACATCTGTAAGGGAGCACACAACTAAAATGCTTATATCTGTAACGAAATACGCAAACTAAACCGCTTACATCTGTAATGTGATCATGCTCGTGTCCATTTAATTCCACTTGCCCCCGGCGTCCAGTGGCTGATCACCAAGTAAAACAATGACCAACATGTCCCTCGTGTTTAATTCTACAAGTTGACTCGGGGGGTTCCCTCCCTCCCTCCCGCACCCCTCCGCGCACCGCCCCAACCCACACTTCGACATAGAGACAGGTTAGGGAATAACGGAAACTATTACGTGATTCTACATAGTAGGGTTATCGACAAAAGTGAAACAAGTTTACCCCCGGGGAGAGGAGAGGGGGGTAGAAGGTAGATGTCACTTACAGTTTTCACATTCAGACATGTCACATATAGTCTACACTACACCAGCAGCATACTATAGACATGAGTGATACTGATATATATATATATATATATATATACATATATATATATATACGTATATTAAATATGCCTGAATATATATATATATATATATATATATATATATATATATATATATATATATATATATATATATATATATATATATATATATATATATATATATATATATATATATATATTCATGCATATTTAATATACGTATATATATATATATGTATATATATATATATATATATATATATATATATATATATATATATATATATATATATATATATATATATATATATATATATATATATATATATATATATATATATATATATATATATATATATATATATATATATATATATATATTTATATATATATATAACCTCAATCGATCACAATCGAGCCCTGATCACATCTACCAAGCCCATTACCCCAACAGCATCAGCCACACACGGAACAACAACACATTCCCTAACACACAGCGTCCCGAAGACCCCTCTCAAGTTGCTTTTAATCTGCACCGTTGAATATCCGGAATATTTGAAGGGAATATTGAAATTGAAGACGAAAAAAAAAACCACCCCACGCCATCGATCTGAGATATTGTAAGAGATTCCGGAACGGGGTAAGGATCTACATAAATATTCAGGGCTTTATGGGAGGGGAGGGGTAAGGGGGATAAGCGAACGGGACGATGGGAACCAATGATACATATAAATAAACTCTACGGAAGGGAGTGTGTGTGGGGGTGTGTGTGAGAGAGTAATGAGGAACCTATTCATTACACGGAAGCAGCGAAGGGGAAGAGGGTCCATAGATTTAGAAAACTGTAGGATTTGATTGAAATCATTTCTTCCTGTCGCTTTTTCTACCCGCGCTAAATTGGCTTGGCTTTAAAACTTGGACGGCCAGAGGAGAGCCAAATGGACGGCCAGAGGAGAGCCAAATGGACGGTCAGCCTAAGGTTTGGGGGATTCGCTAGACGGTTAGAAGAGAACCAAATGAGGCAAGGCTAGGGTTTAGACAAGGATTGGGCCGCAATATGTGAGTCTTGGAGAGAGTCCTAAAAGTGAGAATCTAAAACACGTCCTTAAAGAGAGATTCTAGGACAGGGTCCTTAAAATGAGAATAGGACAGTGTTACGTTCCGGGTTGGTTTCTAATAAACAACAACGCTTCGCGACTTCGTACGCTACTTTTATTCCGTCTCAAATACATTCAAGCATAGCCCTCGTCCTAATCGCTAGCAACTAACCGCTGACCCCCTACAATCGTTCACTGGCCCTTTTATACCCGCATTTGACCTTGGGATTACAATACATAAACCTATAAAGGTAACTACACAGTAGGGTGAACTCCACTCACACACGCACTCTCCCCTAGTTCTAGACTATTCTAACCTATTCTAATCTGACCTACAACTGACCCGTAACAGACAGCTCGCTTAAAGTGAGAATCTAAGACAGGGCTTTTAAAGTGATAATCTAGGTCACGGCTCTTAAAGTGTGAATACAGGACACAGTCCTTTAAAGTGTGAATATAGGACAAAGTCCTAAAAGTGAGAATCTAAGACATGACCTTTAAAGTGTTATTCCAGGAAATAAATCCCTCAAGTTAGAAGCTAGGACAGGTCCTTAAAGTGTGAAATCCTGTAATGTCCTGAACGTTAAACGTGTTCACGCGAAGTGTGTTGTAAGCGTGTAACATGAGGCTGAACTACAAACTAAACGGACACGAACAAACGAACTCGACTGGAACATTCGAAATGGAACCAATTGTGATTCTAATTGAATTACCTCCGAGAGAATGCAATTATCTCTCGTAGTTTTTACCCTTTCTTGGTGCTAGGGGTGCATATTTACAAGCATTTTCCTGGTGCTATGGGTGCATTGTTACAAGCGTGTTCTTTCTGCTATGGGTGCATGTTTGCCTACATGTCGCTGGTTATATGGGTGCATGTTTGCCTGTATGCCCCTGGTTATATGGGTGCATGTTTGCCTACATGTCCCTGGTTATATGGGTGCATGTTTGCCAACATGTCGCTGGTTATATGGGTGCATGTTTGCCAACATGTCGCTGGTTATATGGGTGCATGTTTGCCTGTATGCCCCTGGTTATATGGGTGCATGTTTGCCTACATGTCCCTGGTTATATGGGTGCATGTTTGCCTACATGTCCCTGGTTATATGCGTGCATGTTTGCCAACATGTCGCTGGTTATACGGGTGCATGTTTGCCAACATGTCGCTGGTTATATGGGTGCATGTTTGCCTGTATGCCCCTGGTTATATGGGTGCATATTTGCCTGTATGCCCCTGGTTATATGGGTGCATGTTTGCCTACATGTCCCTGGTTATATGGGTGCATGTTTGCCTGTATGCCCCTGGTTATATGGGTGCATGTTTGCCAACATGTCGCTGGTTATATGGGTGCATGTTTGCCTGTATGCCCCTGGTTATATGGGTGCATGTTTTCCTACATGTCCCTGGTTATATGGGTGCATGTTTGCCTGTATGCCCCTGGTTATATGGGTGCATGTTTGCCTACATGTCCCTGGTTATATGGGTGCATATTTGCCTGTATGCCCCTGGTTATATGGGTGCATGTTTGCCTACATGTCCCTGGTTATATGGGTGCATGTTTGCCTGTATGCCCCTGGTTATATGGGTGCATGTTTGCCTACATGTCCCTGATTATATGGGTGCATGTTTGCCAACATGTCGCTGGTTAGATGGGTGCATGTTTGCCTGTATGTCCCTGGTTATATGGGTGCATGTTTGCCTGTATGTCCCTGGTTATATGGGTGCATGTTTGCCTACATGTCCCTGGTTAGATGGGTGCATGTTTGCCTGTATGTCCCTAGTGCTATCAGTGCATGTTTGCCTACATGTCGCTGGTTATATGGGTGCATGTTTGCCTGTATGTCGCTGGTTATATGGGTGCATGTTTGCCTTCATGTCCCTGGTTAGATGGGTGCATGTTTGTCTTCATGTCCCTAGTGCTATCAGTGCATGTTTGCCTACATGTCGCTGGTTATATGGGTGCATGTTTGCCTGTATGTCGCTGGTTATATGGGTGCATGTTTGCCTTCATGTCCCTGGTTAGATGGGTGCATGTTTGCCTGTATGTCCCTGGTTATATGGGTGCATGTTTGCCTGAATGTCCCTAGTTATATGGGTGCATGTTTGCCTGAATGTCCCTAGTTATATGGGTGCATGTTTGCCTACATGTCCCTGGTGCTATGGGTGAATGTTTGCCTGAATGTCCCTAGTTATATGGGTGCATGTTTGCCTGAATGTCCCTAGTTATATGGGTGCATGTTTGCCTGAATGTCCCTAGTTATATGGGTGCATGTTTGCCTACATGTCCCTGGTGCTATGGGTGCATGTTTGCCTGAATGTCCCTAGTTATATGGGTGCATGTTTGCCTACATGTCCCTGGTGCTATGGGTGCATGTTTGCCTGAATGTCCCTAGTTATATGGGTGCATGTTTGCCTACATGTCCCTAGTTATATGGGTGCATGTTTGCCTACATGTCCCTGGTGCTATGAGTGCATGTTTGCCTACATGTCCCTAGTTATATGGGTGCATGTTTGCCTACATGTCCCTAGTTATATGGGTGCATGTTTGCCTACATGTCCCTAGTTATATGGGTGCATGTTTGCCTACATGTCCCTGGTGCTATGGGTGCATGTTTGCCTACATGTCCCTAGTTATATGGGTGCATGTTTGCCTACATGTCCCTGGTGCTATGGGTGCATGTTTGCCAACATGTCGCTGGTTATATGGGTGCATGTTTGCCTGTATGCCCCTGGTTATATGGGTGCATGTTTGCCTAAATGTCCCTGGTTATATGGGTGCATGTTTGCCTGTATGCCCCTGGTTATATGGGTGCATGTTTGCCTACATGTCCCTGGTTAGATGGGTGCATGTTTGCCTGTATGTCCCTGGTTATATGGGTGCATGTTTGCCTGTATGCCCCTGGTTATATGGGTGCATGTTTGCCTACATGTCCCTGATTATATGGGTGCATGTTTGCCTACATGTCCCTGGTTATATGGGTGCATGTTTGCCTGTATGTCCCTGGTTATATGGGTGCATGTTTGCCTGTATGTCCCTGGTTATATGGGTGCATGTTTGCCTACATGTCCCTGGTTATATGGGTGCATGTTTGCCTGTATGTCCCTAGTTATATGGGTGCATGTTTGCCTACATGTCCCTGGTTGTATGGGTGCATGTTTGCCTACATGTCCCTAGTGCTATCAGTGCATGTTTGCCTACATGTCGCTGGTTATATGGGTGCATGTTTGCCTGTATGTCGCTGGTTATATGGGTGCATGTTTGCCTTCATGTCCCTGGTTAGATGGGTGCATGTTTGTCTTCATGTCCCTAGTGCTATCAGTGCATGTTTGCCTACATGTCGCTGGTTATATGGGTGCATGTTTGCCTGTATGTCGCTGGTTATATGGGTGCATGTTTGCCTACATGTCCCTAGTTATATGGGTGCATGTTTGCCTGTATGTCCCTGGTTATATGGGTGCATGTTTGCCTGTATGTCCCTGATTATATGGGTGCATGTTTGCCTGAATGTCCCTAGTTATATGGGTGCATGTTTGCCTGAATGTCCCTAGTTATATGGGTGCATGTTTGCCTACATGTCCCTGGTGCTATGGGTGCATGTTTGCCTGTATGTCCCTGGTTATATGGGTGCATGTTTGCCTGTATGTCCCTAGTTATATGGGTGCATGTTTGCCTACATGTCCCTAGTTATATGGGTGCATGTTTGCCTACATGTCCCTGGTGCTATGGGTGCATGTTTGCCTACATGTCCCTAGTTATATGGGTGCATGTTTGCCTACATGTCCCTGGTGCTATGGGTGCATGTTTGCCAACATGTCGCTGGTTATATGGGTGCATGTTTGCCTGTATGCCCCTGGTTATATGGGTGCATGTTTGCCTAAATGTCCCTGGTTATATGGGTGCATGTTTGCCTGTATGCCCCTGGTTATATGGGTGCATGTTTGCCTACATGTCCCTGGTTAGATGGGTGCATGTTTGCCTGTATGTCCCTGGTTATATGGGTGCATGTTTGCCTGTATGCCCCTGGTTATATGGGTGCATGTTTGCCTACATGTCCCTGATTATATGGGTGCATGTTTGCCTACATGTCCCTGGTTATATGGGTGCATGTTTGCCTGTATGTCCCTGGTTATATGGGTGCATGTTTGCCTGTATGTCCCTGGTTATATGGGTGCATGTTTGCCTACATGTCCCTGGTTATATGGGTGCATGTTTGCCTGTATGTCCCTAGTTATATGGGTGCATGTTTGCCTACATGTCCCTGGTTGTATGGGTGCATGTTTGCCTACATGTCCCTAGTGCTATCAGTGCATGTTTGCCTACATGTCGCTGGTTATATGGGTGCATGTTTGCCTGTATGTCGCTGGTTATATGGGTGCATGTTTGCCTTCATGTCCCTGGTTAGATGGGTGCATGTTTGTCTTCATGTCCCTAGTGCTATCAGTGCATGTTTGCCTACATGTCGCTGGTTATATGGGTGCATGTTTGCCTGTATGTCGCTGGTTATATGGGTGCATGTTTGCCTACATGTCCCTAGTTATATGGGTGCATGTTTGCCTGTATGTCCCTGGTTATATGGGTGCATGTTTGCCTGTATGTCCCTGATTATATGGGTGCATGTTTGCCTGAATGTCCCTAGTTATATGGGTGCATGTTTGCCTGAATGTCCCTAGTTATATGGGTGCATGTTTGCCTACATGTCCCTGGTGCTATGGGTGCATGTTTGCCTGTATGTCCCTGGTTATATGGGTGCATGTTTGCCTGTATGTCCCTGGTTATATGGGTGCATGTTTGCCTTCATGTCCCTGGTGCTATGGGTGCATGTTTGCCTGTATGTCCCTGGTTATATGGGTGCATGTTTGCCTGTATGTCCCTGGTTATATGGGTGCATGTTTGCCTGTATGTCCCTGGTTATATGGGTGCATGTTTGCCTTCATGTCCCTGGTGCTATGGGTGCATGTTTGCCTGTATGTCCCTGGTTATATGGGTGCATGTTTGCCTGTATGTCCCTGGTTATATGGGTGCATGTTTGCCTGTATGTCCCTGGTTATATGGGTGCATGTTTGCCTGTATGTCCCTGGTTATATGGGTGCATGTTTGCCTGTATGCCCCTGGTTATATGGGTGCATGTTTGCCTGTATGTCCCTGGTTATATGGGTGCATGTTTGCCTGTATGTCCCTGGTTATATGGGTGCATGTTTGCCTGTATGTCCCTGGTTATATGGGTGCATGTTTGCCTGTATGTCCCTGGTTATATGGGTGCATGTTTGCCTGTATGTCCCTGGTTATATGGGTGCATGTTTGCCTACATGTCGCTGGTTATATGGGTGCATGTTTGCCTACATGTCGCTGGTTATATGGGTGCATGTTTGCCTGTATGTCCCTGGTTATATGGGTGCATGTTTGCCTACATGTCGCTGGTTATATGGGTGCATGTTTGCCTGTATGCCCCTGGTTATATGGGTGCATGTTTGCCTGTATGCCCCTGGTTATATGGGTGCATGTTTGCCTTCATGTCCCTGGTTATATGGGTGCATGTTTGCCTGTATGCCCCTGGTTATATGGGTGCATGTTTGCCTGTATGCCCCTGGTTATATGGGTGCATGTTTGCCTTCATGTCCCTGGTTATATGGGTGCATGTTTGCCTTCATGTCCCTGGTTATATGGGTGCATATTTGCCTGTATGCCCCTGGTTATATGGGTGCATGTTTGCCTACATGTCCCTGGTTATATGGGTGCATGTTTGCCTACATGTCCCTAGTTATATGGGTGCATGTTTGCCTGTATGTCCCTGGTTATATGGGTGCATGTTTGCCTGTATGCCCCTGGTTATATGGGTGCATGTTTGCCTGTATGCCCCTGGTTATATGGGTGCATGTTTGCCTTCATGTCCCTGGTGCTATGAGTGCAAGTTCACCAGACTACCCCCCCTCCCGAAACAAATTGACGCCGCACAAAAATAAAAATAAAATTATTCTCACGTTGGTCACGCAACAATTTCGGTCGAGCCGAAACCCCATCCCCCCACCCCACCCGCTCTACCCCCACCCTAACCTCTTTATACCATGCTGTGACACAAAAAACCCCAACTCAAACCAAATTACATCACGTGAGGAACTATAACTCTTTCTTCACCCCCTCGCCCATACCCCCCCCCCCCCACCACCACCACCTTCCTTTTCTTGTACACCCTATGTAAATTTTATAAATGTTGAATACAACCTTTTTATTTTATTTTGGTGTCAACAGAAATTGGATCTGTTACGTTGGTTCAAATATTCGTCCGCTTAAATAACAGTCAACACGTAGTTCTACACAAAGATCTGTAGGAGTCGACAGAGGAGTTATGTCAGGCCATGGTGTATGGGGTTACAACGTCTAGTAAATACATAAAAACTGACATCATGATGTGTAGGTGGACGCAGTAGAAGACGACATAGAAATTACGGCATTTTAGATTTGGTAAAATCACAATGTATGATTGATCACGGTGAATGCGAGTGATACAATCGAAGTTTGTAAATTTTATAAGACGAGTTTTGTTTTCATTAGGGGTGGGTACATGGTGCCAGTGATACATTTTTAATTAAATATATTTTCCAAGCAGTTGCCTTTGTCGTGAAAATGTTCGCATTGAAGGATTACGACCAACCTGTCTTATCCCCTCTGGTTACATGGACGATGGCATACATAGCCTGGTACATGCCTAGCCGGGACGTATATCCGGTTTTATTTGTGGGCGTGGTTCAATGACTTGCCCAGGCTAGGTTTCCAGATGGCATCCATCTTGTTTCGGCTGCAGCGTCCGATGTTGGCGCCAAACTTTGTCGGGAAAAAGCGCCGGTTACAGATTTTAATTAGTTAAATTTTTAACCTACGATTCTTTTTAGAGACGACGGTTGAGTTAATATTTAGGCCGTTGTTTAGGCCGATGTATAGGCCAATGTTTAGGCCGATATTTAGGCCGTTGTTTAGGCCGATGTATAGGCCGATGTTTTGTATTATGGCCGTCCACATGATTGTTGTTGACTTTAGATAGTTGGTAAAGTACAGTCATTTTCTCCAGAGACTGGAGTACATGACTTTAAAGTCATGAATTTCATACTAAATGTAAGTAAGTCAGCCCTTATTCTAAATGGCTTAAGCAAATGACTTATTGGGATTGGTTATGCCATTGTGTAAAGGCGAGATTGTTGTTTTCTTGGAATTATAAAAGATATTTTGATGATTTAATTACTAGATTAGACATCTTACATAACATTAGTACCGACATATACCTTAATTAATAATTTTTACCACAGATCTTTCAAGGATATTGAGACCATAAGGCAATAAAACAAGGAGACTACTAAAACGTATTTTGTCAGTGTGAATCAGAATTGGTTGACACATAAATTATGATAATAGATGAAATTGTGAAACACCAACAGGCAGTGTCGAAGTAACTTTTTCTTCTTCGTCTAACCAAGCAATTTATCCCGGCTTTAAGCCAGTGCCTGATTCTTAATCTATCCTTAGTCCTCATTCTAAACGCTAGATTTGAACAGCCGTACCCCTGACAATAGCTTCAACTTTAACCTTTAACCCTATTCTTTAACTCTAACCTTTAACTCTAATCCTAAACATAGTCTTGACCTCAACCCTGCCATAACCTTGGTCGCAACCCTAACCTTAGACCCAATGTTAATACGTAATTTGGTTCTTACCCTAGCATTGGACCTAACCTTGACCCTTAACATTGACCCTAACCTTGGGCCTAACCTTGACCCTAGAATAGTAACAAACCTTGACCCAAGGTTAGAAACTTACCAAAACTAACTCTAAAAGCGACACCTGTTGAGCAAAAAAAAAAAAAATCAACCCCATCCACCTG
The DNA here is from genome assembly GCF_028476545.2 of Physella acuta. Classification (NCBI taxonomy): domain Eukaryota; kingdom Metazoa; phylum Mollusca; class Gastropoda; family Physidae; genus Physella; species Physella acuta. Next base: position 165,228 of record NW_026732601.1, on the reverse strand, counting down.
TCGGGTGTCTGAGCGAGCCTTTCAATCCTTACCTGGATGTATCCATCGCCTTTATCCATCATGTATCCAATGACAGGTATCCTCAATGCCTCAGACAACAGGTTGACCGTCTGGATAGTCTGGACCCGTCCGAACACGACCATCAGCCGCACGTGGCTGCGGTCGCCTTGGAAGTGAGTACAGATGCTCGTGATCATCATCTTCAGGTCGCTCCTGGCGCTGACCACGTGACCTGTCCAGTTGAAGGTCGTGCTGCTCTGGACAAGGTCAGCCAGGGCGCGGTCGAAGACGGGGACAAAGTCGTCCATGTCCTTGTCCTCAAACACGGCCGTGATGTTGACCACGGGCAGGGTCAAGGACGCGTGCCCCGGCGAGGGCGGCGGGCGGGCGGCCGTGGGGGCGCCACCGGGAGCGTGGGGCTGATGAGACGGGTGACACGTGACGCAGGAGACGAGGCTGGCCAGGACGAGGTGCCGCGCTAGCCCCAGCATGGTCGGGGTGCCAGGTGGTCCAGGTGTGCCAGGTGCTCCAGGTGTGCCAGGTGCTCCAGGTGTGCCAGGTGCTCGCATGGCCCGCTCCTGCTGGACATGAAAGATGACGTCATCCGCCGCACACATACGCAACAACAATATGCCGGCGCGGCCGCTCTATGCATTGGGCGTGTTGGACGGTGCGGGGGGTCGTGGAAGAAAAATAAAAAAAAAACACGAAAAAAATTGGAAATTTCCGAAATCGCTGATGGAATCCTTTACATAAATAAATGTCTTTGACAGATGACAGATCTTGTAGGGAAGCGCGCACGACTCAAATCACACCCACTCCCAGAACGGCGCTTTCCCCTATAGTTTCAATCGGGAATTTCCCGTGGGGTTGGTCTTAACTCCGTGCGCACACCAGACTCATCTAATCCAACGCAAAACGTAGAACGAACAACGTTAGATCACTTGTATCACGGCGTGTTCGCGATATTTGTTCCAATTGATGAACATTTAGGCTACCGTGAAAACATTTTCTTTTTTTTAGGTATTAAAAATGTAAAGAAAATGACAAGGTTGAAATAAAACTGTTGTTTTTTTTTGCATTAATGCGTTTCTGATTTTAAAAAAATAATTTCGCTAACACATTATTCATTATAATTAATTATGCCATACGATTACGGTCCCATCTTGCTAAAATCGATCTTATTTTTTATGACTTAGCAAACATTTCATTGACGCTTGACGCTAAGCGTTTGTACGCCGGCTCGAGATAGAAAAAAAAAGTCAACAAAACAAAAAAAAGTTTTCTAACACTCTTGTCGAACAATACTCGAAGATATGCATCGGTATCGATTCCGTGTGTATCTAGACGTCGACGAATCCCAGCCCAGAATGACATCGCTCCCTGCCCGTGGGTCGGCTCTCGGGGGTCGGGCCAACTCGAAACAGGAAGTAGCCTACACGACGCTTGCACGGTGGCCTTGGCATTTTGTTGTTCTGGCCGCCTCACCCCCACGGGACGCTGGCACGGGGGTTCTGATTTCCTTGGCAGTGACGTTCAGCACCCCGGGTGGGGGTGTATGTAGTCTGTGATTCTGGGGGGTGGGGGAATTGATGTGTCGCAACAAGCAACTCCCTGGAGAGAGTCAAGGAATGAAGACGGTGGCGTCAGTGTGTTCTATATATCTATATAACACAAATTGTTGACGATAGGGAGGTGAACGTTACGTTTATGTATTGCTGGGGGAGGTGGGGGGGGGGGTGATGTATGACCACAAGCAGCTCCCCTGGGGTGGGGGCAATGAAACATATATATTGCCTGTATCCGTCTTTTATGTCTAAGAACAAGGAATGTTTTTTTTTTCTTTCCCAAACCTTGTTTCTTAAAAGATGAGCCGTTGGCTACTCAATGATTGGTCATCTTAAAAAAATTAGCTATACTTTAACTGGCTCATTAAAGAATAGCTTGAATTACTGGGTCCAGGTAAGTTGGCAGTTGGCTCCTAGGCTCCCGGTAAGTTGGCTCCAAGAAAACCGCCTACTTAAAAATGGCTCGGTCAAAACTTGCCCCTTAAAGATTGGCCCTTTAAATTCTGGTACCGTGAAGATCGTCCTATGTAATCAGCAGCGCCATACAGACGTATGTACTCCGGAATTTACTATCTGTATCTCTGTGGTATAAATCTTAGCTCATCATCTCAAAACGACAAGCTCCCGTGACTCAGCTCTTAGCTCCGTGACCTCCGAACTCCCTGACCCCGTAAATCGCGAAGAGAACATCAGCTGTTGGCCGCTATCGACCATCAATCATCCGACCTTGACCCTGGTCTTCAACAGCTGTCAATGTTTACATGGCGGCCTCTGAAAGAAACGAAGACGGAAGTTAATAAATGAAGGTCACATCAAGGTCACATGTCAACACGGAAGTTAATAAATGAAGGACACATCAGGGTCACATATAAACGCGGACGTAGTAAATGAAGGTCACATCAAGGTCACAGATCGAAACGGAAGTCAATAAATGAAGGACACATCAAGGTCACATATAAACGCGGAAGTTAGTAAATGAAGGTCACATCAAGGTTACAGATCAAAACGGAGGTTAATAAATGAAAGTCACATCAAGGTCAGAGATCAACACGGAAGGTAATAAATGAAGGTCACATCAAGGTCATACATCAAAACGAAAGTTAATAAATGAAGGTCACATTGTTGCGCGCACTTTGATTTAATAAATAACAAACGTAGGTTACATAGCTACACACAGGGTTTAATAGATAATAAATGAAGGTCAAATGAAGGTCACATAGTTACACGCTTGACTTAATAAAATTAGGTCACATGAAGCTAACATGGTTACATGCATAATTTATAAAAAGAAAGTCACATCAAGGTCACAGAACAACACGCAAGAATTAATACATGAAGGTCACATAGTTACGCGCGTAATTTAATAAACGAAGGTCACGGGAAGGTCACACTGTTACACGCATTCTACATATGATTTTAACTTGCTGATATATTTAGATATAGGACTACTCAGTATATCTTTCTGATAACAATTTAATCAAAATACTTTTTACATCAACAACTGACGAAGAACTAAATTGATAAACACAAACATATTAGTGTTGGCCGATTGAACTGTCGTCTCGTGTTCTCTCGTATTCTATCGTATTCTCTCATGTGTATTATTTCACTGAACAGTAGTGTATGAGTTTTCAACCGCAGGTATTCCAATGTACAACACCCCTGATTGGCTTAAAGTAACACATCTAGTTTTATACAACTGTTCTGATTGGTCGCTCCTAGATAGAAGCTCAGTTCATGAACTTACACATCTCAAGTTTAATTAAAGTTGCCCTTTTGAACCTGGGAGTCCACGGGACAGATGAGATAGAGAGCACCTGTTTCTGTGACCTCGGCATACGAAAGGATAGTGTAGTTAGCACTAAGCTCAGCCACCTTTACTTTACTAATGCTAACTTAGAACATTGTAAATTCGGATTTTGAATAATGTAAATATTCAACGACTTTTATCGTATAGGGCAGGGGTCGGCAACCTTTTGAGACGGAAGAGCCAAAAGTTATAATTTACAAAATTTCCCAGTTTTTAAAGAGCCACTAACATTATTTTTTCAATATTTTGGTATTTGATAAGGATTAGGTAAATAAATTTGATTTTTGATTTGAGATAAATAGCGTTAAATATGAACTTATTGTTTCATATAAAAACAAACAAATGTTTCGCACAAAAACTGTTTTAGCTAGATCTGCTATGATAAAATTAGTAATCACATAATATAATTACACATAATATAATTAGGACTATCCCAATCCACTTTAGAAGCCAATAACTTTTTTTTCTTTCTTTACGGACACCACTGGTTCAGTAGGTGTCTTTCAAAGCCACGCAGGCCTCAACACGGCAAACTCTGACTAACAGGCTTGGATATCGGTTTGATTACCGTATCGGTCACTTCTGTCTTTTGTTTTGACATTGATTAACTTTCACCCTACTCGAACACAGAGTCCATTACCTGGCCTAACCGTAGGAAACTAATAACTAAAATACTACGTCACTCAGGTCAAATTAATGCATACTGACAGGTAGAGGAATGCATTCTCTATAAAAATAATATTCCCCATTTAACGTTATTCGAAAAAGTCGGCACTTCGACAGTGTAAACAAAACTTAAACTCTATAATTAATACAGTTAGCCTTACGCACACAAGGACCCATATATTGACCAATATACTGACCTCAATCTCTCTATACATGACCCATATATTGACCAATATACTGACCTCAATCTCTCTATACATGACCCATATATTGACCAATATACTGACCTCAATCTCTCTATACATGACCCATATATTGACCAATATATTGACCTCAATTTCTCTATACATGACCCATATATTGACCAATATACTGACCTCAATTTCTCTATACATGACCCATATATTGAACAATATACTGTCCTCAATTTCTCTATACATGACCCATATATTGAACAATATACTGACCTCAATGTATCTTCATACGGACTCATATGATGACCACACTCCACATACAACCTACCAGCCACACTCCACATACAACCTACCAGCCACACTCTACATACAACCTACCAGCCACACTCTACATACAACCTACCAGCCACACTCCACATACAGACAACCTACCAGCCACACTACAACCTACCAGCCACACTCCACATACAGACAACCTACCAGCCACACTACAACCTACCAGCCACACTCCACATACAGACAACCTACCAGCCACACTCTACATACAACCTACCAGCCACACTCCACATACAACCTACCAGCCACACTCCACATACAACCTACCAGCCACACTCCACATACAACCTACCAGCCACACTCCACATACAACCTACCAGCCACACTACAACCTACCAGCCACACTCCACATACAACCTACCAGCCACACTACAACCTACCAGCCACACTCCACATACAACCTACCAGCCACACTACAACCTACCAGCCACACTCCACATACAACCTACCAGCCACACTACAACCTACCAGCCACACTCCACATACAGACAACCTACCAGCCACACTCCACATACAGACAACCTACCAGCCACACTCCACATACAACCTACCAGCCACACTCCACATACAACCTACCAGCCACACTCCACATACAACCTACCAGCCACACTCCACATACAACCTACCAGCCACACTACAACCTACCAGCCACACTCCACATACAACCTACCAGCCACACTACAACCTACCAGCCACACTCCACATACAACCTACCAGCCACACTACAACCTACCAGCCACACTCCACATACAACCTACCAGCCACACTACAACCTACCAGCCACACTCCACATACAACCTACCAGCCACACTCCACATACAACCTACCACCCATCAAGACACTGTCTTCCCCCTTTACAAATAATTCCCCCTAACACCCCGCACTTTTAAACCCAAGAAAGAAAATGCATCCATTTTCTTTCAATGTTAGTTTCCGTGGTACATCCTTCCTCTGTCTCCCCCACCCCCCACCCCACCCACCCCCCACCCCACACACCTCCCCACACAGTGTGAGTACGTAGAACATCGAAGAAGAAACGATTCATTATCCCGGCATTCGATTGATTTCCTGAACAGATCAAATGTGATTTGGCTGATTTACGAGCCGCTCGTGTGAGGCGTTGGACAAGGGGGATGATTTATCTGGGAGATGTGGTGGGGACATGCCTAAACTCCAACCCGTCCTACACCCGACCCGTGATACAACAGACCCGGGTAGCATGTGACCCGTGTACCATCTGACCCGTGTATCAACCGACCCATGTATCAACAGGCCGTTTTAGTAACAATCATTTTATATCTGACCCATGTAGCACTTAAAATTGAATCACTTGATACGTGGTACAACTGACCCGCGTACCATCTGAACCATGTAACATCTGGCCCATGTAACATCTGACCCTTATAACATATGGCCCATGTAACATCTGAACCATGTAACATCTGACCCATATAACATATGGCCCATGTAACATCTGAACAATGTAACATCTGACCCATGTAACATATGGCCCATGTAACATCTGAACCATGTAACATCTGACCCATATAACATATGGCCCATGTAACATCTGAACAATGTAACATCTGACCCATGTAACATATGGCCCATGTAACATCTGAACCATGTAACATCTGACCCGTGTAGTACCTGCCCCGTGTAGCATCGAACCCGTGTAACATCTGACCCATGTAACATCCGACCCATGTAACATCTGACCCATGTAACATCTGACCCATCTAACATCTGACCCATATAACATCTGACCCATATAAAATCTGACCCATATAACATCTGACCCATGTAACATCTGACCCATGTAACATCTGACCCATGTAACATCCGAACCATGTACTATCTGACCCATGTAACATCCGACCCATATAACATCTGACCCATGTAACATCCGAACCATGTACTATCTGACCCATGTAACATTCGACCCATATAACATCTGACCCATATAACATCTGACCCATGTAACATCTGACCCATGTAACATCCGAACCATGTACTATCTGACCCATGTAACATCCGACCCATGTAACATCCGACCCATGTAACATCCGACCCATGTAACATCTGACCCATATAACATCTGACCCATATAACATCTGACCCATGTAACATCTGACCCATGTAACATCCGAACCATGTACTATCTGACCCATGTAACATCCGACCCATATAACATCTGACCCATGTAACATCTGACCCATATAACATCTGACCCATGTAACATCTGACCCATGTAACATCTGATCCATATAACATCTGACCCATATAACATCTGACCCATGTAACATCTGACCCATATAACATCTGACCCATATAACATCTGACCCATGTAACATCTGACCCATATAACATCTGACCCATGTAACATCTGACCCATATAACATCTGACCCATATAACATCTGACCAATGTAACATCTGACCCATGTAACATCCGAACCATGTACTATCCGACCCATGTAACATCCGACCCATGTAACATCTGACCCATGTAACATCTGACCCATGTAACATATGGCCCATATAACATCTGACCCATGTAACATCTGACCCATATAACATCTGACCCATATAACATCTGACCCATGTAACATCTGACCCATATAACATCTGACACATGTAACATCTGACCCATATAACATCTGACCCATATAACATCTGACCAATGTAACATCTGACCCATGTAACATCCGAACCATGTACTATCTGACCCATGTAACATCCGACCCATATAACATCTGACCCATGTAACATCTGACCCATATAACATCTGACCCATGTAACATCTGACCCATGTAACATCTGATCCATATAACATCTGACCCATATAACATCTGACCCATGTAACATCTGACCCATATAACATCTGACCCATATAACATCTGACCCATGTAACATCTGACCCATATAACATCTGACCCATATAACATCTGACCCATATAACATCTGACCCAAATAACATCTGACCAATGTAACATCTGACCCATGTAACATCCGAACCATGTACTATCCGACCCATGTAACATCCGACCCATGTAACATCTGACCCATGTAACATCTGACCCATGTAACATATGGCCCATATAACATCTGACCCATGTAACATCTGACCCATATAACATCTGACCCATATAACATCTGACCCATGTAACATCTGACCCATATAACATCTGACACATGTAACATCTGACCCATATAACATCTGACCCATATAACATCTGACCAATGTAACATCTGACCCATGTAACATCCGAACCATGTACTATCTGACCCATGTAACATCCGACCCATATAACATCTGACCCATGTAACATCTGACCCATATAACATCTGACCCATGTAACATCTGACCCATGTAACATCTGACCCATATAACATCTGACCCATATAAAATCTGACCCATATAACATCTGACCCATATAACATCTGACCCATGTAACATCTGACCCATATTGCATCTGACCCATGTAACATCTGACCCATGTAACATCCGAACCATGTACTATCCGACCCATGTAACATCCGACCCATGTAACATCTGACCCATGTAACATCTGACCCATGTAACATATGGCCCATGTAACATCTGACCCATGTTACATCTGACCCATGTAACATCTGACCCATGTAACATCTGACCCATATAACATCTGACCCATGTAACATCTGACCCATGTAACATCTGACCCATATAACATCTGACCCATGTAACATCTGACCCATATAACATCTGACCCATGTAACATTTGACCCATATAACATCTGACCCATGTAACATCTGACCCATGTAACATCCGAACCATGTACTATCCGACCCATGTAACATCCGACCCATATAACATCTGATCCATGTAACAACTGACCCATGTAACAACTGACCCATGTAACATCCGACCCATGTATCAAAAGGCCGATTTAGTAACAATCATTTGAAATCTGACCCATGTTGCCCTTAAAATTGAATAACTTGACTCGTGGTACAATTGACCCATGTAACACCTAACCCACGCAGCATGTGACCCATATAGCAATTGACCCGTGTTTCACCTGACCTGTGATACAACTGACCCGTGTAGTGTCTGAACCACGTAGCACCTGATCCGTGGACAATTAGACCAGTGTATAACCCGACCCATGTATCACCTGACCCGTGTAGCATTTGACCCGTGTATCACCTGACTTGTGGTACAACTGACCAATGTATCACCTGACTCATATAGTACCTGATCCGCGTAGCACCGTGGTACAAATGATCCATGTAGCACGTGCCCCGTGTAGTATCTGACCCATGTAGCATCGAACCTAAGAACCCCATGTGTCTCAACAGGTTGACATGCCCCCCCCCCCCCAAAAAAAAAACAACAACAAAACAAAACATCAATACATAATAACCCCAGTCCCGTGTTCTCTGAACCCACTGAACCCTGCAACATATGACCCGAGTAACTTAAAACAGAGTAGCCCAAAACCCTAAAAACACGTTTTGTTTTTGGGGGAAAAATAAAGAAAATAAAGAAAAAATGAAAACGTATACATATTTTGCTAATTTTTTGTTATTAAAAATAAAGGGCAGACAACTGGGCTATCTACTGGCAGATAACTATAAATGAGTGGATAGAGTTACCCTACAAATTGGCAGAAAGACGGGACTTTTTAATGGGCAGATAATCCAGAGATGAGTAGATAACCTTGACCAATAGGCTATACTTATATATTATTATGAAATGTATAGCCATTTCCTCAGTTTTTTCTAAAGTAAAGTATGCTTCGTGTCTAAAGGGTTAATAGTAAAATGGCTCCTTCAATGACAAACAAAACCCGGTAGGTTTTTTAACACTTTGCTGGGAATAATACAAACATCTTTATACGGACAAATATGAATATATACATTCATTCATATATTTGTGAATAGGATATATACGCGTGTATGTATGTATATCTGTATGTATATCTGTATGCATATCTGTAGGCGTATATATATATATATATATATATATATATATATATATATATATATATATATATATATATATATATACAATACATACATTCGTACATATCATATACGTATAGAAACATATATATATATATATATATATATATATATATATATATATATATATATATATATATATATATATATATATATATTTACCCGTCGTCAATGTCCAATTTGTCCAAAGATGGTCAACCTTACCAACCCCCCCCCCCCCTCACCATTGGGGATCACAAAGCGGTGTCCTAAACCTAAGTCTAATGTTAAGATTCGTGATTGGGATAGGGTGAGTGATGTGGTTAGGATAATGCTTAACGTGAGGGCTAGGGAGAAGGCTGAAGCTAGGAAATATTCTCGAAGACACATATTTTATCCTGGCTCCACAGTTTGGCTATCTACAGAACGCCTGAGCCGAGTGGGATATAAATTTTATTCGTCCACACATTCTAGGCATTCTATAGAATGCTGGCGGTGTTTCTCACTTTCTACATAACATGTGCAATAGTTGTTTTTGATAGTTTCAATGGTATGCGGGGGGGGGGGGGGGGTCGACATTAGGTAATTCAGCTGGGGGTGGGGTGGTAATAGCAGGAAGTAGTAAACCATATTTTCACACGCACACACGCACACACACACACACATATAAATATAAATGGATATATATATATATATATATATATATATATATATATATATATATATATATATATATATATATATGAATGCTATACAGACTATGTAGAGAATATAATAGTCGATGTGTTACCTCTACATATCTAGGAATACACAGGTTCCCACATAAACTCCATAGGTTCTCACACTAACTCCACAGGCTGAACATTTAACTCCGATCTTAACGCGAGCAGAACTGACCGCAGAAGTTGCCTTTGGGCAGCCGATATCCAAAGATCTGTCCCCAGAAATAGTCGAATAAAAACTCTATGGAAACCCGATTTGAAAAAAATAAGAAAAAGAAACTGAAAAAAAGTAAAAAGCCGCCGATCGCATCAGTGCAGCTGGAAACTGCGCGGCCTCGCGTCGTCTGCTGACCGTGGAGCTCTTCAGACAGGAAGGAAGAGGGAGGCAACTCTAATGTTCGGACGCTGGGAGACGCCTCCAGGACGTCGAAAAGAGCAGGGGAGGGGGGAGGTGGGGGCAGACGGAAAATAATTCCAGCTTTTTAAAAAAAATCTACGGCCCTTTTAAAAGCCGTGTTATGTCACATGGTACCTCCTTGGTCTCTTTCCTCAAGGAATACATATATATATATATACATACATATATATATATATATATATATATATATATATATATATACATATATATATATATACATATATATATATATATATATATATATATATATATATATATATATATGTATATATATATATATATATGTATATATATATATATATGTATATATATATATATATGTATATATATATATATATGTATATATATATATATATGTATATATATAACTAGCGCTTGTATTATGCCTTCAGCTTTTATCCAGCACATTCCCCTTGGTGATAAATTCGCATTTAGTGAGAGAATAGTTTAAGAATCAATGATTATCACTGCAAAAATTATTTAAAACAAACTCTAATGTATTTACTAACTCAACAGGTTTGATAAAAAATGGAAACGCATTTTGCCAAAGCCATGAATAAACGATGACTTATCTGCGCTCAACAATAGCATGAGTGCCCTTAATTCTGACTCTATCTACTACATAGTTATTCTATCGCCTTTAAGTACTCTTATGTGCTCATTAGCACAACACTCGTTGCACTAAGCCAAGTCCAAGACACTAATAAAGCATCATTCTCTTGATTTTTATAGCAAAATCTTGGTTACTCAACTCACTCATTAAGCACTACTCTTCTGACTTTAGCACCACTCCCAGCTCATTAGCACCCCTATCATAAAGCAACACATTCGTGGCTATATCACCGAAGTCTAGTTCGTTAGTAGCTAACCCATAAAGCTACACATACTTTTAGCACCAAATCTATTTTATTAGCACCCCACCCATGAAGCACCCCACTCCATTAGCACCCCATCCATGAAGCCCCCCCCCCAAGAAGCACCCCCACCCCTCATGACTCCAGCATCCCCCATACGTAGCCCACCGTACCAGCTAGGGTGTGCCTGGGAGCGCATGTAACCGAATTTTTCTCAGGTGGAGAAAAAACAAATCGATGGAAGCCGGTGCCACGCAGTTAAAGGACGGTGCCTGGATATAGGACAGGCGGGCCCGGGGTGGGGGGGGGGCGGACATACGACAGGCAGGGGGATATAGGACAGGCGGGCCCGGGGTGGGGGGGGGGCGGACATACGACAGGCTTGGAGGATATAGGACAGGCGGGCCGCGGGGGGGGGGGGGGGGGCGGACATAGGACAGGGGGTGGGGAGAAGGGAAGCAAAGACAGTGCCTAGATATAGGACAGGCAGGGCCCGGAAGGGGGGGGGGGAGGATGTGAAAGGGACATAGGACGGGCAGAAGTCTATGCACCTCATTTTGGAATTTTACTCTTCTACGTTAAGATGGTGGGTGGTTTAGGCTTTTCTACCTCAGATTAGTGAGTTTATTTTTTTCCCAACTCAGTTTAGAGAGTTTGTTTTGCTACCTCAGATAATGAGTTTTGTTGTTGTTATTACAACAAGACAGTGGGATTTGTGTTGCATAGGGCTCATAGTTTGCATCAGATTAGTTCCATTTCAGGGACGGAGTGGTCTAACGGTAGAGAGCTGGACTGCTAAACCGTAAGCCTAGAGTTCGAATCCGGGTTCAAGTAAGTAGACCATCCCTGAGTCCACCCTACTTAGGTTAAGGAAAGTAAAGGCGTCTGTGCATAGTGCTGACCACACTATCTCTTCATATGCCGAGGTCACAGAAACAAGTGAACTCTACTTCACTTGCCCCATAGAACGTCAGGTTTGAAAGGGAAACTTTACTTACTTAGTTCCATTTCATCCTAGTACATCAAATTAGTAGGATCTCTACCCTCCCAACAGTACTTACCAATTCCACAAAAATCTTCACAAACGCCACCCACATATTTTATGTGACCCCTGGACCCCAACTTTACGCGACCCCGTGACCACAGTTAAAATGGCTTCCATCATTAAGATTTATCTGGCCACTGGACGCCCGGCAGACGACCAACTCAACAACTGGCCCGGTAGGATCTACATCTGTTGATTAAATCTGTCCACCACACAGCACTCCTTTGGTTTCTTTTTTTTTTTTTGTCGTTTAATATTTTGGTACTTTTCCTTTTTCTGGGTACCTGGTAACCCCAGCTTAATATTAAACTAACTAGTGTAATCTTGTATAGGTTATGGAGTATAATGGGTAGAGACATGGCGTTAGGGTTATGGTTACACTTTTAAATTTAATCCTAACATTTTTTTTTTGTCGCTCTGTGTTAAATAGCTGTTAAAAATGTTTCTACCATTGTTGTGTGGAAGGGTTTATTATGCTGTTTGTATATATCTACCTTACACCATAATGTGTATTGTGGCCATGGGATCGAACATTCTGATAAGACTGAGAGAAGTTCTAGTTGAATCAATAATAATAAACACAGGCCCAATTCACTGATATATTACGGCTGCTTTATTTATACCTATCAACTTCTACACATCTACTGTGCTACACACTAGCTCAACTACACCCTAATTAATTACCAAGTCCAACTCAACCATCTCCTAACAATATCTATCTACAACTGATTTCTATCACGTGACTGTCCGCTACACGCTCCAATGACCAACTGCTAATGGTCAGCTGACCGTCTCACGTGACTGGTCAGTTAACTCCACACTTCTCATTGGTTCCTACCTATTTTAGCTATTGTGCCTGACCCGTCTGTTTGACCTCTGTCTGTTGTATATTTTCTGTTTTACCAAAATTTAAACTAGCCTAACTTGCGTCATCACAATTACCTTTGTTGGTCAGCTGTGTTGGTTATACTTTGAAGTATTATCAAGATATTAAATCTTGAGTGTTTTCTTCAATGGTACATCGTGAATATACAACTCTATAGACGCCGAGAATATTATACGTATTAATTCCTACTAGTGTCATAGTTCTCACTGCCATGAAAACCTATGACAATTTCAGCTAAGACCCCAAACAATCGCCACTAACACTCATCACAGATTACCACTATCGTAATATACATATCACTAGTAGCATGGTACACATTTCACCCATATGTTAGAACAACACATAACACCATTACAACATAAAGGACATATAACACAACATGACGAAGGTCGGCGTTATTATACAGATCACCACTACTTGACAAAGGTCACCACTACTTGACGAAGGTCACCACTACGAAACAGATCACCACTACTTGACGAAGGTCACCACTACGAAACAGATCACCACTACTTGACGAAGGTCACCACTACCATAACGATCACCACAACCATAAAAACACCACTATCTCCAATCCTACTCAAAGCCCTAAGATCACCACCAAGACCATACAAACTAACAACTACCTTAGACCTAACGAACCCACCAGAGACCCCCCACCCCTCCCACACAATTTCTCAATGATTGTCCCCCCTTGTGTGACGGCAGCATGCGAGTTATATCCCCTGGGGGAGCCAGCAAGGAAAATATTTCCGTGCAATATGATCGCAGTCGTACCGCCCTAGCAGTATTTTTACAACACCCTAATCACGAATCAATAAAAACATTGTACGCTTTATAACCCGGCCCGACTTTTTAACTACTTGCCCTAGAAAAAGATAATGTATTCAAATTGGAAACTCACTTTTTTTTGTGTATATTTTAATAAACTCTAAAATAATGTGAAAGATTACCCAAGGGAGCTAAGCGATGCGAGCCGCTGTAAACTCGTGCGGAGAAGATAGTTTTTGTATCGTGTTTTTTTTTTATGTTATAAATATGGTGTTATGTACGTTGATGAGGAGGGGGGGGGGGGGAGAAGGGAGGGGAGGGAGGTGAGGGGTTTCTAGCTTCAAATAAAGAATGTGAGAAATTTGTTTCCCAATATTTACAATACATGCAAAAATAAGAGCTTGTATGTATTATCTAAAATTCTCATTTAAAATATTGATTTAAAACTTTTTTTTTTTGACTGAACAAAAAAAAATAAAAAATCCTGACACCGCGTGATCTGTTTAAATTAATTAGTAACTTATTTAATTAAATTTTAATTGATGGGACGTTATTGTTTGTTGCTTATCAGGTTAAGACTACGTAGTATTTTATCAGGTCGATTTCAGGCATCAGAGGCGTAGCGACGCTTCCCGGCGCCCGGGGACAAACTTTTCGATTTGCACCCCCCCCCCCCCCCCTCAAGATTTCGATTTGCACCCCTCCCTCAAACTTTCGATTTACACCCCCCTCGAGATTTCCATTTGCACAGCCCCCCCCCTCAAACTTTCGATTTGCACGCCCCCCCCCCCCCTCGAGATTTCCATTTGCACCCCCCCCCTCAAACTTTTGATTTGCCCCCCCCCCCCTCAACCTTTCAATTTATTTTTCCAACCCATTTTGGCGCCCCCTAAGGTCGGCGCCCGGGGACGTATGTCCCCCCCCCCCATCGCTACGCTACTGCCAGGCATTCAGTTCTATTTCAAATATTAATGCATTAGAAGGAGGGAGAGGGGTCTGACACCATACCATGACGTAAACTGCTAACTATAGAGAAAATAATGCTACAACCAGCTGTATTAGCAACCGATTATAGATAAACATCATTAGATTAAATGTGAATACTTTAAGCTTTAACCGGGGGTGGGGTTGGAGGGATACCAACTGCAAAGTTTCGTTGCTGCCCTTATACCCCTCAGAGACCCACTAGAATTAAATGAGCGAGGAAGTAAACAAGTAAACATATTTACACTTCAATCAATCTGGGACGTAAGTTCAAAGTTCAAAGTTCTTAAATTCAGACATCAAACCCGTCAAGGATTCTCAAGTTTTATTACGACAAATCAACAAAAAGGGGGTCCAAATATAACCGCTGTACGCCGCGTATCCCAGACTTCTTATCTTAATTAATTAATCTGATTTTCTTAAAGCTCTCCTCGTTTTGTTTGACATAATTTCTTGTTTGGATTTTTTTATGATCGGGATAAGAGAGATAACTCCAGAAACGCTTAATTTCTATTAAAATCTGGTTACTTCCCCTGAGTCTCAAAATGTTTCAGATGGTGGAAATACTTGTTTATGACCGAAGAAAAAACAACAACAAAAAACAATACAAATAAACCTGAAAAACAGCTTCCCTGTAGAGTTTCTTCCAGGTTGAGCCCCAACCCCCTTCCGAAGATCGTCTACCGCCCCCACGAACGAAATGGAATTCATATAGAAAATATATACTTTACTAGTGTCCGCTACCCCTCCCCCGGAAAATTTTAGTCCCCCCCCCCCCTCCGAACATTTCAAATGCCCCCTCGGAGAAAAAAAAAAGTCTGGAAGAAACACTGCTTGCCTGATATTTGTTTCATATAAATTATTATATATAAATAAATAAATAAATAATTTAAATAGTTCATCAACTGATGCCACGCTTCATAAATCGACTATCTACAAAATAATGAAACCAAATAGGCCACGTATTATTATTTCTGTTTAATAAAAAAAAAAAAGCTTGTGGCTTATACAGGTTGTATTGTTAATTTTTTGTGACAGCCACGTGTGCCAAACTCAGCCAACCCTAACCTTAACCCTAACCCTAACCCTAACCCTAACCCTAACTCTAACCCTAATCCAAATCCTAATCCTAATCCTAATCCTAACCCTAACCCTGACCCTGACCATGACCCTAACCCTAACCCTAACCCTAACCCTTACCCTAACCCTAACCCTAACCCTAACCCTAACCGTAACCCTAACCCTAACCCTAAACCCTAACCCTAACCCTAATCCTAATCCTAATCCTATTATAATCCGAATCCTAATATAATCCTAATCCTAATCTTAACCCCAACCTTGACCCTGACCCTCGAGAAACAGCGTCACGTGGCCCACTGTGCCACCTGGCATGTGTAAACCAGCGATCTGTGTGGCCAAAACAAGGGTTGAACGCGTCTGAAAAACCTGGCACACTGCAACCTGCGACTGAGGAAGTTGTTTGGATTTTATACCCGCTAGCCCTCCCCTCACCGCATCCCTTGCCCCCATCTTTATCGTTCACAAGGCGGATAGGTTGTCTTGTATTTAATTGCATGGATTTGTGTCCCTTGTTACAAGCCTTACGTGGTTATCCTTTATTCAGCGAGTTGTTGTTTCTTTCTTTCTGCTTGTTACTCTTATAAAAGAAAATTTGGAGCGGTGTTGTTTTCTGACAGTTTAAATTTCAAGCTTCATTCTTGTAGATTTCGTATATACCAAAGGTTTCTTAAAGCTTTGATAATTGGTGATACCTGGGTGATTGGTGAGATTTAGGTGGTGATACATGGGTGGTTGGTGAGATTTAGATGGTGATACATGGGTCGTTGGTGAGATTTAGATGGTGATACCTGGGTGATTGGTGAGATTTAGGTGGTGATACATGGGTGGTTGGTGAGATTTAGATGGTGATACATGGGTCGTTGGTGAGATTTAGATGGTGATACCTGGGTGATTGGTGAGATTTAGGTGGTGATGCATGGGTGGTTGGTGAGATTTAGATGGTGATACATGGGTCGTTGGTGAGATTTAGATGGTGATACCTGGGTGATTGGTGAGATTTAGGTGGTGATACCTGGGTTGTTGGTGAGATTTAGATGGTGATACATGGGTCGTTGGTGAGATTTAGATGGTGATACCTGGGTGATTGGTGAGATTTAGGTGGTGATACATGGGTGGTTGGTGAGATTTAGATGGTGATACATGGGTCGTTGGTGAGATTTAGATGGTGATACCTGGGTGATTGGTGAGATTTAGATGGTGATACCTGGGTTGTTGGTGAGATTTAGATGGTGATACCTGGGGGTGGATTAGATGGTGATACCTGGGTGATGGTGAGATTAGATGGTGATACCTGGGTGGTTGGTGAGATTTAGATGGTGATACCTGGGTGATTGGTGAGATTTAGATGGTGATACCTGGGTGGTTGGTGGAATTTAGATGGTGATACCTGGGTGGTTGGTGAGATTTAGATGGTGATACCTGGGTCGTTGGTGAGATTGAGATGGTGATACCTAGGGTGGTTGGTGAGATTTAGATGGTGATACATGGTCGTTGGTGAGATTTAGATGGTGATACCTGGTGGTTGGTGAGATTTAGATGGTGATACCTGGGTGGTTGGTGAGATTTAGATGGTGATACCTGGGTGGTTGGTGAGATTTAGATGGTGATACCTGGGTGGTTGGTGAGATTTAGATGGTGATACCTGGGTGGTTGGTGAGAATTAGATGGTGATACCTGGGTGGTTGGTGAGATTTAGATGGTGATACCTGGGTTGTTGGTGAGATTTAGATGGTGATACCTGGGTGGTTGGTGAAATTTAGATGGTGATACCTGGGTGGTTGGTGAGATTTAGATGGTGATACCTGGGTGGTTGGTGAGATTTAGATGGTGATACCTGGGTGGTTGGTGAGATTTAGATGGTGATATATGGGTGTTTGGTGAGATTTAGATGGTGATACCTGGGTGGTTGGTGAGATTTAGATGGTGATACCTGGGTGGTTGGTGAGATTTAGATGGTGATACCTGGGTGGTTGGTGAGATTTAGATGGTGATACCTGGGTGGTTGGTGAGATTTAGATGGTGATACCTGGGTGGTTGGTGAGATTTAGATGGTGATACATGGGTCGTTGGTGAGATTTAGATGGTGATACATGGGTCGTTGGTGAGATTTAGATGGTGATACCTGGGTGGTTGGTGAGATTTAGATGGTGATACATGGGTGGTTGGTGAACCAAAGGTGGTTGATGATACCTGGGTGAATGGTGACCCAGCTTGTGAACGACAGAGCCATTTGACACAGCTCGTCCTATTTGCGTGTTTTAAACCTGAGTTCGTGTCAATTAATGAATGGTTGCAGAACACACCCTTGCTAAAGTCACAACAACAGCAAGCATTGCATTTATCATGTCTTTAATGAACCTAGTCACAAATACTAACTTATTAAAAAATATTTAGACTACATATACCTAAAACATGATATTATTAGCTAGCAAAAAAAATAAATACTTTAAAAAGGCCAAGGCTGTATAGTCAAGATTTCGTGTCAAGTCATTATATCCTAAGTCAAGACAATATTGTCATGATTTTCTAAGGTCAATGCAATTGTGTCTTAAAAAATACTCAAGGCACATAATACTTGTTAAAGAAGTTTCAAAAAGATACAAATTATACTAGTTAATATTCAATAACAAGTTTTTGTTATTATATAAAAAGGCAACAATGATACATGTCAAAATTGAAACAAAATTATTAAAATAAAAACTATAGCCAGTTTATGGGGACGATTTGGACGGATTTACCTAGTGGATTAGTGCATCGTGTTAGACTGGATTATTACAATCTCTGGGTCTTTAATGGCAGCTATCGTTCAATAATAGGCGTAGTGACTCCCGTTGTCCTGTTGTGACGCTCGTTGTAAATCTGTGACGCGGAGTAACGAATTGTCCTGCCGAGTCGCAGTGAGGTTTTATTTTTACAATCCGCCTGTTCCAGTGGCAATCACTGCTGTCAGTGTCACATTGTCACACATGGTGACGAAGTGTGACAACCTGTTAGGTCGTGTGACGATGTGTAACGACCTTTCAGGTTCAGTCGTTAACGATGTGTGACGAAGTGTGACGACCTCTCAAGGTCAGTCATGTGACGACGCGTGACGTCCTCTCAAGGTCAGTCGTTAATGATGTGTAACGATGCGTGACGATGCTTGACAATCTCTCAAGTACAGTCGTGTGACTATGTGTGACGATGGACACATTAGGACAATACCGTACTGTTATTTTCAAAAACGTATGCTATGTTCACGCTTTCTGAACATTGGTAGAGTTTGGTACAAATCCTGTGAATGTTTGTAATGACGTGCAGAGCAATGTTTGTATGTACGCCCCACACAACCGTCAATGTTTGTATACTAGTTTTTGTATACTAGTTTTTGTATACTAGTTTTTGTATACTCATTTTTGTATACTGGTTTTTGTATACTAGTTTATGTATACTAATTTCGTATACTTGTTTTGGTATACTATTTTTGTATAATAGTTTATGTATATTAGTTATATTATACTACTGTTTGTATACTAGTTTTGAAACCATTATAGTCACTATTCTGAACCAGTATGTTCAGAGCTGGTTGTATGATACTAGAAAGGCGTGTATTTATGAAAGTTGGTATGCAAACACTAGGCAAACATATTTAATATCATGAGAGTAATGTCCTTTAGTGAGCTTAAAATAGTACGTCCTTGACCCTAAAAGAGCAACACGCCAAAATGAAAGACAACTCAGATGTAACCAAGGACGCTACTAATGCTTCGTCACGCGATCACTCCTGTCACCATAGCAACAGTCTGAGTGAGTTATCGTCCTTTGCCTATCACGGCAGGTGAACTTTCGTTTTCGCTGTCGCCGGAAGTCAGTGCGACACGACCACGTGACCCGGGTGGATGGTGCGGTCCGGGGTGGGGGAGTTACTGCCCATGCTGCTGTTGCTGCTGTCCCCGAGGTTGTGGGTGGGGCCTGACCCCATGGGCGGGCTGTGGTGGCTGCTGCCGAAGGTCCGACCGTTGAACGTGAAAGGCCAGGTCTACAACAAAGAAAAGAATTGTAATGTTAGATCTATCTATATATCTATATATATATAATTCTCTTCTTCGAGCCGTTAGAAAACAAGCTGCAAACGCTCTCCCTACCTCCCCACCCCTACATGGTTTTAGTGAGCTGTGTTCACTCTAAATGTTTACAAGCAGAGCCAACGATTTTAAACGTAGGGGGGGGGGGGAGAGGGGGGAAGGAAGGGGGGGGGGGGGTTATGGTCCTTAACGAGCTACTTATAGTGTTTTAAAGAAATATTTTCAGTGTCAGCGTTGGTACTGTCGAATTCACAAATTATGAATTATTGAAAATTAGAAACAACTAAATAGCGGCGTATGTTATGCCGCGGGCCGGCTCGTATATATATAATTCTCTTCTGGGAGCCGTTAGAAAACAAGCTGCAAGCGCGCCTTTGCAGTCCCCTCTCTTCCTCTCTATCGCTACCCCCCTACCCCCCACCACCACCCCTACATGGCCTGGTGAGTTGTAGTTCACTCTAAATGTTTACATTTTACAATCATAGAGCCGGGTTTGGTGACGGCTATTAGGGGCAGATAATTTAGTTTGAAACGATTTTAAAATTAGAGGAGGTAACTAAGAGGAGGCTGCTTTCACGGGGGGGGGGGGGGGGGGGGGGAGGGGGTAGTGTTTTAAAGCACATATTTTCAGTGGCAGCATTGGTACTGTCGAATTCACAAATTATGAATTACTGAAAAGTAGAAAAAAAACAACTAAATAGCGGCGTATGATATGCCGCGGGTCTTCTCGTATGTTTTAATAAATTAGATACAATGCTAGCAAACCAGTTTATAAGGAACGAGCCGACCCGCGGCGTATCATACGCCGCTATTTAGTTGTTTTATTTTCTACTTTTCAGTAATTCCTAATTTGTGAATTCGACAGTACCAATGCTGCCACTGAAAATATTTGCTTTAAAACACTATCAGTAGGTCGTTAAGGACGATACTACCCCCACCCCTTCCTTTCCCCCAACCTCTACCCTACACCCCCCCCCCCCGTGAAAGCAGCCTCCTCAGTTACCTCCCCTAATTTTAAAATCGTTTAAAACTAAATTATCTGCCCCTAATAGCCGTCACTAAACCCGGCTCTACGATTAATGTAAACATTTAGCGTGAACCACAGCTCACCAGACTATGTAGGGGTGGGGTGATAGGGAGCGCGCTTACAGCTTGTTTTCTAGCGTCTCCAAGAAAAGAATTATATATATATAGATATAATGCTGTTCTTTTTCGAACATGACGGTCAATGGGACGCCACTTGTGTATAGGATCAATTTCTTCTATAATTTCCAAAAACAGGCTTGAAAAACGGCGAAATAACTGATTGGGAGTAAAAGGGGAGGGGGGGGGGTGTATTCAGTATTTTCAATTATATCAAAACACTGTTACTTTCTTAAAATGGTGAGTTTAAAAAAAAAATGAAAAGATTTTTTTCATGTCTCCTGGGCAGATGAAAACGTCAAAACCAACATTTTGAAATGATGAAACCAACTACTGTATATAACAATATAACCACCCAAGTATAGCAACATAACCACGCACATACAACAATATTACCACCCCAATATACCCACCCAAATATAACAATATAACCACCCAAATACAACAATATAGCCACCCCAATATAACAATATAACCACCCAAATACAACAATATAGCCACTCCAATATAACAATATAACCGCCCAAATATAACAATATAACCACCCGCATACAACAATATAACCACCCCAATATAACCACCCCAGTATAACAATATAACCACCCCAATATAACAATATAACCACCCCAATATAACCCCCAACCCGACATCCTATACAATGTTAAACCACCAATACCCCACAACAACAAAACCACCCACAACACACTTCGTGTTTTTTTTATCCTGGACAAGAAACTTCATACAGCTGATTATAAACGTGGAGACTGGTTACAATCAGACGTATTGAAGTGGAGGTTTGTAATGGGCATTGTGATAAGCTGGGCATTGTGATACCGAGGGCATTGTGATAAACTGGGCATTGTGATAGATTGGGCATTGTGATAGATTGGGTGATAGACTGGGCATTGTGATAGACTGGGCATTGTGATAAACTGGGCATTGTGATACCGAGGGCACTGTGATAGACTGGGCATTGTGATAAACTGGGCATTGTGATACCGAGGGCACTGTGATAGACTGGGCATTGTGATAAACTGGGCATTGTGATACCGAGGGCACTGTGATAGACTGGGCATTGTGATAAACTGGGCATTGTGATACCGAGGGCACTGTGATAGACTGGGCATTGTGATAAACTGGGCATTGTGATACCGAGGGCACTGTGATAGACTGGGCATTGTAATAGACTCGGCATCGCCACAGATTCGACATTGCAACAAACAGACACAATTTGGTTTGTATCATATAAAGCATGTCGCCGAGCTATATAGCTAGGATGACATCGCTCTACATGATGTCATTACCAGGTAGGATGACATCGCTCTACATGATGTCATTACCAGGTAGGGTGACATCGCTCTACATGATGTCATTACCAGCTAGGATGACATCACTCTACAAGATGTCATTGATGACATCACCAGTTCGAGTAGACAAAACATTTTAAAGTTAATACAAGCAGTAGTCACACCCATTTCCCTATGACCGTTTCATTAGAAGACCTCCATGTAATAGGACTCAGGATATTCATGTTTTCACACATCTGAAAGCTCGGCAAAGAGGAAGTAAACAGTCAAACAGCACACACACACACAGACACTTACACACACACACGCACACACACTACAGCACACGCCTTCAGGGTGAGCTGCACGTGCTTTTGTTTGTACACATCACATCTGACTCACGCTCAATGCTGACTGGTTACTGTAACAGGAGGGACGTGATCTACCTATGTTAGCGGACTGACGTGATCTACCATTGTTAGAGGGCTAGCGTGATCTACCAATTTTAAATAGAGGGCTGTCGTGATGTACCAGTTACCAGTTACATGACTGACGTGATCTACCAACGTTACAGGAGGGACGTGCCCTTCCTATTAGAGGGCTAGCGTGATCTACCTATGTTAGCGGACTGGCGTGATCTACCTATATTAGAGGGCTGGCGTGATCTATCTATGTCTCAGGGCTAGCGTGATCTACCTATTTTAAATAGAGGACTGACGTGATCTACCAATATTACAGACTTAATGTTACATTAATGACGTCATCTACCAATGTTACAGGACTGACGTGATCTACCAATGTTACAGGACTGACGTGATCTACCAATGTTACAGGACTGACGTGATCTACCAATTGTATAAGACTGACGTGATCTACTAATGTGACATGACTGACGTGATCTACTAATGTGACAGGACTGACGTGATCTACCAATGTTACAGGACTGACTTGATCTACCACTGTTACAGGACTGACGTGATCTACCAATTGTATAAGACTGACGTGATCTACCAATGTTACAAGACTGACGTGATCTACCAATTGTATAAGACTGACGTGATCTACTAATGTTACAGGACTAACGTGATCTATCATTATTAAGTCCTGAAGTGATCTTTCACATCATCATGCTATCTATAAATCTAACCTGACTAATATTATCTTTAAGCATACATAACATATGTGATCTACCAATGGTAACGATGATATAACCATATAACCTTACATTCGAACTCACTGAAGGAAATCATTTCGGTAAATCAATTTCTATCAATTTAAAGCCTATAAATAGACCAAGTCATGTTATGATAACATATGTGAATAGGCCCATCGACCAATCACAACTGTCGAAAATGTGCTGTATCCATTTCATCTTTACTGTTATATCCAGCGATTCACCAGATCGTCAATTCTACACTGACACCTGCATTCGTCAGATCGTCAGATTCTATCTCACCCCCACCCCTCAGATCAGGGTCTTGACCCGTGGGTCTTGGCTGTCTCGCGGCTGTCTTATCTGTCTCAACGTCTCACCATCTCGCCTGGGCTTGTTTTCGCTACAATCGCAGTCATCTCCCCTTACGGCCATCTTGAAAGCTGTCTCACGCGCTAATGTGTGTGTTCAACAGTGAGCAAACAAACACGTGACCCGCCCGACAAGACCGCCAACGGTTTCTCGAATTTCGATTTCTGGAACTATTAAAACAGCTGTTTCTTTTTTAATCCAGTTATTTCAAGAACTATTAAAACAGCTGTTTCCTTTTTTTTTAATTCCTTTATTTGATGAACTATTAAAACAGCTATTTCCTTTTTGATCCCGTTATTTCATGAACTATTAAAACAGCTGTTTCTTTTTTAATCCAGTTATTTCAAGAACTAGTAAAACAGCTGTTTCAATATAAATTACGATATTTCACAAACTATTAAAATTGTGATTTCTTTTCTTTTTTAATTCCTTTATTTCACGAAATATTAAAATAGGCTGTTTCCTTTTTTAATCCAGTTATTTCAAGAACTAATAAAACAGCTGTTTCCTTTTTTTGATCCCGTTATTTCATGAACTACTAAAACAGCTGTTTCAATATAAATTACGATATTTCCCAAACTATTAAAATTGTGATTTCTTTTTTCTTTTCAATTGCTTTATTTCACGAAATATTAAAATAGGCTTTTTTTAAACATCCAGTTATATCAAGAACTAATAAAACAGCTGTTTCTTTTTTTAAAATCCCGTTATTTGATGAACTATTAAAATAGCTGTTTCAATATAAATTATGTTATGTCAAGAACCATTAAAACAACTTTTTATTTTAATTCCCTTATGTCACGACTTCTAATATAGGTTGTTTTCTAATTTTAAAAATTCCGTTATTTAATGAATTATAAAAACAGCTGTTTCTTTTTTTTAAATCCCGTTATTTGATGAACTATTAAAACAGATAAGTCTGACCACACAATCCCCTATATTTGGCAAGGTCATTGAAACAGATGGACCTCATCTGCCGTAGGGGAAAAGATGGAAAAGATACTGTAAGATACTGATTATGAAATTAACGACGAATCGGAACGAGTATTTTTTTTTTTTGCCTCAGACATGTCATTTACAGCGCCAGTTTGCCTTGCATTTTCGCTTTAGTATTACAGTTTTCATCAGATACTGATACAGATTTATAAAAGTAATACTTATTTCTTACGTGTAGCCTACTTTCATTCACTTAAGATGATTTACTTATACCTAGATCTAATACAAAACAGCTAATTACAATTATTTTTTTAAACTTCAAAATGCAAATGTGTAGTTAAATAGTGATTCAAAAGATTTTATTTCAACGGCTTGGTGGGTTGAGGGGGTTCGGGCTTATAAGTAGAGCTGAAATAAATTTGGGATTAAAGAAAAAAATTATTATAAATACTATAAGCCGGAATGTTATGTTGAGTACAATGAAACACATCTAATCAAACATTCTCCCCTTTCAAACATCTATATCTATAGCAGTCCTCCTACCGTTGTTTTTGTTAATTTTATTTTAAAACATTTAAATTAGCAAAAGATCTGGTAATTTATTTTTTAGTTTTAACACAAAAGGAATATTAAATTAGAAACAATGCAGCTGAATTTTCTATTCCAGGGGTCGGCAACCTGCGGCTCGCGAGCCGCATGCGGCTCTTTTGATGTCAAGTTGCGGCTCTTCAGCTCCATGCACACATCTATATATATAATTCTCTTCTGGGAGCCGTTAGAAAACAAGCTGCAAACGCACCTTGCAGTCCCCTCTTTTCCTCTCTATCGCTACCTCCCCCCGACCCCCACCCCCCTCACATGGTCTGGTGAGTTGTGGTTCACGCTGTTTACATTTTACAATCGTAGAGTCGGGTTTGGTGACGGCTATTAGGGGCAGATAATTTAGTTTGAAACGATTTTAAACTTAGAGGAGGTAACTAAGAGGAGGCTGCTTTCACGGGGGGGGAGGAGGGGGTGAAGGGGGGTTTAGTGTTTTAAAGCACATATTTTCAGTGGCAGCATTGGTACTGTCGAATTCACAAATTATGAATTACTGAAAAGTAGAAAATAAAACAACTAAATAACGGCGTATGATACGCCGCGGGTCGGCTCGTATTAATAATTTTTTTTAATTTCCAAAACTCATAAAAATATTAGTCTGCAACACTCTGTAATAAACGACATAACAATAGTTATAAACAATAAACATTCACTATTCTATTAGAATATTTAGTTACTCCCTATCTCAGTGTACTTCCTATTACATTGTCTATTCCGAATTGAAATATTCAACTTCACAAAGAAACTAAACCAACTAAGTGTAAAACTGAAAGGAAAATCTAGCCTATGTCTTGCTTGAAAAGGTGGTTTGTTTAAAAAAAATTGTTGAATACATGATGAGCGGTAAATTACTTAATTACGAAAAATCTCAAAAGAAATATCGTTATGAAACCAATGCTTCTATTCAATCACTTCAGCATTAATATAAACAAAATGAAGGGTGCTTTCACTGAAAGATTTGAGCTATTCAAAACAAATGCAGGTACTCTTACTTACATAGTAGATCCTCTCAACACAAATTCAAATGAGATTAACTCATATGTTCAAAGCTATTTATTTTAAACTTTATATATATATATACCAGGGGTCGGCAACCTTGTGAAGCGGAAGAGTCAAAAGTTACAATTTTCAAAATTTCCCTGGTTTTAAAGAGCCACTAACATTTTTAAATTTCAAATATCTTATATTTTTATTAAGATTATTAGTATTTGTTCACGGAGCTGGAGAGCCGCATCTTGATATCAAAAGAGCCGCATGCGGCTCGCGAGCCGCACGCAGGTTGCCGACCCCTGATATATACTAAACAAATATACTATAGACATAAGAATGTTAATGGCTCTTTCAAAACCGGGTAATGTTGTAAATTGTAACTTTTGGCTCTTTCGTCTCAAAAGGTTGACGACATTTCGTTACAAAATATCCCTTGTCTTTTTTTTTTTTATTTTATTTATTTATTTATTTATTTATTTTTTATTTTAATTTTTTATTTTTTTTTAATTTACAGGGATAAAAAAAGTATACTGCGATTAGGAATGCAAGACCGAGTAATATTAATCTGAGACCATGCAATTTATTTAAAATCCTTCTGAAATTCGGCATAGGTATTTTAGTTTAACTTTATAAAGTTTTTTATTGTTTTTGCCAATCAAATATTAAAATTATAAGAATTTTTAATATATTTTAATTGTATAAGTAATTGAGTGTAATACAACTTTAAAATGTTCTATATTTTGTTGATTAACCTTGTCTTAAATCTCTTTGTTGCACTTATTGACATGAATATAAGTTAATTCCCTTGAATTAATGTTCTTTTGATAATTGTTTTAAAATGGGAGATAATTCATTGCATTTATCTCAAGTGAACCGCAATCTCGTGTACCTACTTACCTTCGATCCACTGCGTGGATCATGCTTGTTTATGTCACACAATAGGGGTGTGTTGTGGCTTATCATTTTGTTATATTATTATGTTAATATGGGTAAAGAAAAAATGAAGGGACGACTCTTTTTTTTAAAATTATTTATTCGTTTTTTTCGGGCCAACATTTACTCTTTTCCTGTTGAATGTTTTTGTAGTTAACTATTTCGTGGTTGGTGGATCTACTACATGTGTGATCGTTCTACAGTCACTAACCCACGATGTTGCTTTAAATTAAAAATATGCCTACACTATATGTGTGAAAGATAGGCAAATGTTCACACTACTAACATGACTTATTGCTCTTCTTTAAATAGTCTAATGGGGGGGGGGGGGTATTATATTCTTGTACTAAACAAATTAAAAACAATTCTTTCTCTTAATTGTTAATTAAATAAGACATACAGAATAATTGCATCTTGGTAAACGGATTTTAATCTTATTAATACAATGAATACAAAAAAGCATAGTGATAAAACGATACGACTGTTTCACTAAATAATAAATTAAAATTGTTTCTTAATTACTTGTTTAACCCAGTAATCTATTCAATTATTATAACCAGTGTAATTTCAACATATTATGTCGATGAAATTTTGTGTTAGTAAGTGTGTTACTTAAATCAATACCTAAAAAATAAAAATAATATTAAAAAAAAAATAATTAAAATCTGGTTGATTATAAGGCCTTTAGTTATTACAACAAATTTAAAATACGAATTGTTTTTTTTTTTTGTTATCATTGTTAAGAATGATTTTCAAAGAGATAAATTTCCTTCATATGTGATTTTATTGCTTTTCTTATTTCCCTTTCTATTGTGTTTCCAGCACGTCTAATATTCAGTGTTTCTTCCAGACTCTTTTCTCCGGGGGTGCACTTGAAATTTTCGGGGGGGGGGGGGCGGAAGGGGGGGGGGCGGACAATGTTTTTCCGGGGGGGGGGGGGGGCGGACACTGTCAAAAGTATATATTTTCTATATAAATTCCATTTCGTTCGGGGGGCGGTAGACCTTCTTCGGGAGGGGGGGGGGGGGGGGGGGGGGGCCGAAGAGATGCGTGGAAGAAACTCTGCTGATATTCTAAAGAACAAGATTTTTTTTCCCCCAATTTTAAGGGGGTAGTGGTGGGTTGGTACTTTTTTCTGGTGGGGGCGGTGTAAAAGAAACTCTCATGTTATGTTTTAAAATCATGTATTTATTAATTTTAAAACCACAATCAATTCATTTTGTCTGCAGTTTTTTTGTAACAGAAATAATGGACACACGTTTTAAAAAAATGGGGGTATTTTAGATATTTCAATTAATAAAAATAATTCTAAACGGCTTTTCAGTTGCTTATATTCAATGCAAAAATATGAAATTTAGTGTAATCAATGGTTCCCAAACAGCTTTAAGATTTAAAAAATGTAACTATAATTGTATGGCTTGCTTTATTTTTAAAAAGATTTTTTTTTAATTTAGTATGATTACATAGACTTTTCAAGAATATTCGTAAAAATGCAAGCAAAAAAATAAGTTTTAATTTTTTAAGATGCACTAAACGTTAAAACAAGCATTTTCTAAAGCTACGAATCAATATATTTATCGGAAAACCCAAGCGCATATGTAATTCTAGTAATGATTAAATTTTTTGGTAGAAGGTGTATGTAGATGTTTATTTTTAACATTTTTAAACAAATATTCCGGGAATATAAATGATAACCCTATCTATTCAGAGAGCGAAGTTACAGAAATAGGTGATCTCTACTTAAACTGTAAATAATGAAAAACAGATCTGCAAGAGTAGCCTATGCTCAACTAAAACATATTTATAGATGACATTCTTTTCATCAAATGATCTCCATAAAACTTCATCTTACATGGAACAAGCAGTGGCGTAGCCAGGAATTGGTCATGGGAGGGGTTCAAATATTTTTCCATATGTATAAAATCATATACTTATATATATATATATATATATATATATATATATATATATATATATATATATATATATATATATATATATATATATATATATATGTATATATATATATATATATATATATATACAGACTTACAAGACGCCCAAATGCTGTAATGGGGGGGCTAACTCATGGTACAAGGGGAAACCACTGCGTCAGTTGTTACCCAAGACTTATCTCAGTATGTCCTGAAATCTCGAGGTTTTACTTCATACAACCTACTTAACTAAACAATTCATCTTCACACCTTTTAAGACGGCTTAAAACCAAGATGTTTACAGACTTTCCACATCTTGCCTCGAATTCTTCTTTGAAACTTATGAATGTTTCTTTGTTAAAAAATTAACTGCAATACGTAAAACTTTATGTACCCATATTCCTTAATTAATTAACCACAATCTAATTTTTACACAATATCACGTGACGCGCAAGATTCTCTGCACCCTTAAGAAAAAAAAACAACCACGTTGCCATGGCTACAAGTAAATCACGTGACTCACCAGGTTCAAAGGGTGGATGAAGCCGGCCGAGTTCAAATCTTCCTCGTGGTCGAGGATCTGCTTGAGGTGGGCGATGTAGCTGGAGGCTAGCCGGAGGGTGTCCAGCTTCGACAGTTTGGTGTCTGGCGGCACCCAGGGGAGGGTCGTCTGGGTCAAAGAGGGGTACACGTGAGCAGGGGGTGGGGGCGGCACCCAGGGGAGGGTCGTCTGGGTCAAAGATGGGTAAATGTGAGCTGGGGGTGGGGGTGGCACACAGGGGGGTGGGGTTTGTCTGGGTCAAAGAGAGGTAAACGTGAGCAGGGGGTGGGGTGGTACCCAGGGGAGGGGGGGGGCGTGGTCTGGTCTAAGATAGGTAAAAATAGGGGGTGGGGGTGGCACACAGGGGAGGGTTGTCTGGGTTAAAGATGGGTAAATGTGAGCTGGGGGTGGGGGTGGCACACAGGGGGGGGGGGCGTCGTCTGGTTAAAGATGGGTAAATGTGAGCAGGGGGTGGGGATGGCACACAGGGGGGGGGGCGGGGCGTCGTTTGGTCAAAGATGGGTAAACGTGAGCAGGGGTTGGGGGTGGCACACAAAGGGGGGGGCGTGGTCTGGTCAAAGATAGGTAAACGTGAGCAGGGGGTGGGGTGGCACACAGGGGGGGGGGGCGTGGTCTTGTCAAAGATAGGTAAATATGAAGGGGTGGGGGTGGCACCCAGGGGAGGGTTGTCTGGTTAAAGAGAGGTAAATGTGAGTTGGGGGATTTAAAGGAGGCCGGCCAATTTACAGGGGTCGGCATATTTACAGATGCCGTTATATTAACAGTAGCAGGAGCCGGGATCTTAGTTTAATATTTTACATTTATAACAATCACTAAAGACACTACACCTTAATTTCAATTATTTTTTTTAACTTGTCTCATTTTAGTTCAATGTTCATGTGATATTTGAAATTCCTTCACTCCATTTACATGTTTTCAAATTTAATTACTTTTTGTTCACCAGTTTTGATATAATTAATCGTTAATAATTTTTTTTATTTGAAAATTTAAAAATGTATTTTTAAAGAAACTTAAAAAAAAATTTAGAAAAAAAAAAGCTTCAAATGAACATGAAAAATTAACTATAAGTCAGCGTAGTCATTGGATTTTTGAAAACTTTTAAAAAAGCTTAGTAAATGTAAAAAAAAAACCTAACTTTTAATTGAAGTAAAATACTAAATTTTTGAATACATAAATAAAAATAATTAATATTTCATGTAAAAAATTTACTTTTTTAAAAAGGATATAAATACTAACTTTTCTTAATCAAGCCTTAGTAAACATAAAAATACACTTTAATTAACTTCATTTACTAGCTCCCATAATAATTAATAATAAATAATTAAATTTTAATTGACTTAATTAGTGGGTAGCCTTAGTACCCATAAAAATATTAGTTAAATTAATTTAGCCTCAGTAAATATAAATAATTAACTGTTAATGGATTGAATTAATGGTGGGTCTTGGTACATATAACTTCAAATAATTGACCCTCAGTAACTATAATTAATTAACTTTTATTGAACTTAATTAATGGGTAGCCTTAGTACATTTAAAAATATAGCTTCAACTAATTTAGCCTCAGTAACTATAATTAATTAACTTTTATTGAACTTAATAAATGGGTAGCCATGGTACATATAAAAATATAACTTTAAATTTAGCCTCAGTAACTATAGTTAATTAACGTATAATGAACTTAATTAATTAACTAGCCTCACCTTTAACCTGGAGAAGGCCTTACTTAACACTCTCATCCGGGACCTTTCACGTGCATTAGCCGCGTTCCTCTGCTGGGGTTTGTGGGTCTTCCCGTCGTTCTCTCGCTCCATCTCCTCTTTTCTCTTACGTGGCATGGTCAGTCGGTGTGGTCAGTCTCTCGTCACACTCTCAGAGTGGTCCGCCTATCATTACACTCTCAGGGTGGTCAGTCTATCATTACACTCTCAGTGCTGTCGCATTACACTCTCAAAGTGGTCAGTCTATCATTAAACTCTCAGGATGGTCAGTCTATCATTAAATTCTCAGGATGGTCAGTCTATCATTACACTCTCAGGGCTGTCTCATTACTCTCCCAGGATGGTCAGTCTATCATTACACTCTCAGAGTGGTCAGTCGATCATTACACTCTCTGGATGGTCAGTCTCTCATTACACTCTCTGGATGGTCAGTCTATCATTACACTCTCTTGATGGTCAGTCTCTCATTACACTCTCAGGGTGGTCAGTCTCTCATTACACTCTCAGAGTGGTCAGTCTATCATTACACTCTCTGGATGGTCAGTCTCTCATTACACTCTCAGGGTGGTCAGTCTCTCATTACACTCTCTGGATGGTCAGTCTCTCATTACACTCTCAGGGTGGTCAGTCTCTCATTACACTCTAAGTGCTGTCTCATTACACTCTCAGGATGGTCAGTATATTGCAGGCAGCCTTTACTATATACATCTTCTCGTAGCACTTAATTCTTCTTTCCCCTCAACTGATTGCCTGCCTTCTTTAGTCAGGTCACATTAAATACTTCATTAATTGCTTGATCACAACAACAAAAAATCCACTTTAAAAACGGTGAAAAATGTTTCAAGAATTCCGTCTAAATGATGTAGAAATTATCCAAACAATATAAGGCAGTCTTTCTCTATTAGCCGACTGGAATCACAAATGTCTGAGAAAATCTGTCGATAGAGGATGTTCATATACAAATTGTGTTTTTTTTAAAATTAGAACTAGCTGTAAATAAATGGTCATGTTTATTGTAAATCATTACTATTATCTGGCAGGCCTACTGATATAAACTTCAACACGCAATGTCAATATAAATTGATGTCCGATGAAGATGTTTTTTTTTATAATTAATTTGTTTTTTCAATTGTAAAAAATAAATAAAGATAAACCAATAAATATTATATTAATAGCGATGGAAAACACTATGCGTTAGCTGGTAAAAAAAACAATGTATTATTTTTCATTATTCTACGGCCTTAAATAACAATTTATTATTTTTAAAATTTTCGATCCATATAGAAAAGTAAATAAAATTAACGCCTCGTATATAGATAAAGAACCAGTTTTAAACATAGCACAATAGCTAAAAATATTGAGGTTACAATATGTTATGTCTACGGTCGCCGTATGAGATTTTTTTTTTACTTGAATGGACCCGTATGGGCACAGATTGACACGTAACATATACACCAGTACATAACTGTATTCATCCTTCGGTAACTAAAGCTCGGCATGGTGATTTCGATTAGTGTTGTCAAGAGTTATATATTTTTTTCTACGCCGTTCTTCATACTATGAGGGGTAATTTAAAAAAAAAAACAACTTGAATTAGCCCATTGATGGCAAAACAAGGTAAATTAAATAGTGGAATATAAGTCCATTAAAACGACAAAATTATAATGGTAAATTAATTACTGTAATTAGCCCATCATCAATCACTAAACCAGAAAGGTAAATCAAATAGTGAAACTAGCCAAATAACGTCAAAAGCAGAAAGGCAAATTAAATAGTAAAATTATCCGTCATAATAAGAACATTATAGAAATTATATGACACAACTTACCTTTGATGCTAGCTGATGTTACCTCCGATGTTACCTCTGATGTTACCTCTGATGTTACCTCCGATGTTACCTCTGACGTTACACCAGCACAGCGGGCGCCACCTCACCCTCTCAACATCAACTTGTAAAGTAACCAGCCTCACAGCAGGGGAAGACGACTGCGATATACTCCAACAAGGGAGACGACTGCGAGATACACCAACAAGGGAGACGACTGCGAGATACACCAACAAAATGAACCGGATCAGCTGGGCCACCCTGGGAAGAGATGGCACCGTTATCTCTCTCGTGTTCCGTTATCTGGAACCGCCGTCCGGCGAGCTGAGGTAATTTGTCTCCCCCCTCCCCCCAACCTGATTTCACATCCCCCCTTTCCCTTTTTTTAAAAAAATCTCTAATCTAACCGATAGACAAATTTTTACCGACACCTCGCCCCGCCCACGGCCGCCTAAACAATTCCCTGACAAACTTGGCTAGGCTCCACCCACGCATGTGGTGGTGCCCTTTGCCAGGGCTCCGGCCAATCTGTATCATTATCGCCTTATCGTTTTCATATTTTGACATTTGAGTCCCCTCCCTTCTGAGCGGGCAGAGACCCACATATTTTAATCGCGACCAATATCTGCGCCGTGAGCATGCGCGTGGCTTGCGGACTACATTAACAAGCGAGAACTTCAAACTGGGGAATCGGAAATGTAGAAATCTGACTGTTAAACTTACAGAATTAAAAAAAAATACACTACATTTTATAACTCAAGTAACGAACTTCAAGGAAATAAATTTTTTATACTAGTAATGGGTTTATTGTTTCTTTCAGACATATTTCTCGGAAGGGGGGGGGGGGGGGAGTCGGTAAACTTGCTCCGGGAAGCGCATCCCCAAAACCACCCGAAGAAATGCCTGAAAGAAACTCTGAATTTATTGGGCATGGGAGTTCAATGTTATAGTATTAGCGCCAAATCTTATATGTGATTTAAGGTCGTGTAGGAGTATTCTAAGTGAGACCAGAGTTTCTTCCAGGCATCTCTTCGCGAAGAAAGTCTACCAGCCCCCCCCCCCCCCCCAGAACGAAACCGAATTTGTATAGGTAATATATATTTATACCAGTGTTCGCCCCCCCTCCCCTCGGAAAAAAGTGAAAGAAACACTGAGCGAGAACGAGGGGTGGGGGAGAGGGCTGGGTTAGTTTAATTAAACCATTTCAGTTATTATTACTCAACATGCTGACATCATACTAATAACGGTATTTATACAGGGCCTAATAATTTATTAGCATAACTTAAACTGACAATATACTTGTTAATTTAATTACATGAGTAAAACTATACAAATAGTTTCTGTATTTAGTCTTGTATTATGACAAGGTTGTTGCCTACTATTACGTCTGTTATTTTAACAAAATTCTTGCCTACATTTACATTTGTAATTTTGAACAAGTTTGTACCTACTAAATTTCTACTAAATCTGAGATTATAACCAAGTTTTTGCCAACAATGAAGTCTGAGTTTATGACCATGTTTTTGCCAACAATTAAGTCTGAGATTATGTTTTTGCCAACAATAAAGTCTGAGATTATGACCAAGTTTTTGCCAACAATTAAGTCTGAGATTATGTTTTTGCCAACAATTAAGTCTGAGATTAATGACCAAGTTTTTGCCAACAATTAAGTCTGAGATTATGACCAAGTTTTTGCCAACAATTAAGTCTGAGATTATGACCAAGTTTTTGCCAACAATTAAGTCTGAGATTATGACCAAGTTTTTGCCAACAATTAAGTCTGAGATTATGACCAAGTTTTTGCCAACAATTAAGTCTGAGATTATGTTTTTGCTAACAATTAAGTCTGAGTTTAATGACTAAGTTTTTGCCAACAATTAAGTCTGAGATTAATGACCAAGTTTTTGCCAACAATTAAGTCTGAGATAATGACCAAGTTTTTGCCAACAATTAAGTCTGAGATAATGACCAAGTTTTTGCCAACAATTAAGTCTCAGATAATGACCAAGTTTTTGCCAACAATTAAGTCTGAGATAATGACCAAGTTTTTGCCAACAATTGAGTCTGAGATTATGTTTTTGCCAACAATTAAGTCTGAGATTATGTTTTTGCCAACAATTAAGTCTGAGATTATGTTTTTGCCAACAATTAAGTCTGAGATTATGACCAAGTTTTTGCCAACAATTAAGTCTGAGATTATGACCAAGTTTTTGTACAAGATGACCTGTTGACGGACGGGATATCCCAGCATGCCAAGCTTGATGCCGTGTTTATATTATGCTGGGTGTGTTTATCGGCTCGTTTTACGCTGGTTTTCGTCTCATTAGAGATGTGTTAGCTTAGTCTTAGTTAAGGTTTGACCTTGTGTGTTAGCTTAGTCTTAGTTAAGGTCTGACCTCATGTGTTAGCCTAGTCTTAGTTAAGGTCTGACCTCATGTGTTAGCTTAGTCTTAGTTAAGGTCTAACCGCATGTGATAGCTTAGTCTTAGTTAAGGTTTGACCTTGTGTGTTAGTTAAGGTCTGACCTCATGTGTTAGCTTAGTCTTAGTTAAGGTCTGACCCAGGGGCGTAGCGAGGGGGGGGGGGGGCGGGGGGTGCGGACCGCACCGGGTGACACCATTTAGGGGGGTGACACCAAGGCAAAAAATAGCAAAATATATAGAGAAAAACTCGAGGGGGGGTGCAAATCGAAAGTTTGAGGGGGGGGGGGGGGTGCAAATCGAAAATTTGAAAGTTTGTCCCTGGGAAGGGTCTCTATGCCTCTGGGGGGGGGGGGGGGTGCGACACCATTAAGTGCCGCACCGGGTGACACCCGACCTCGCTACGCCACTGGTCTGACCTCATGTGTTAGCTTAGTCTTAGTTAAGGTCTGACCTCATGTGTTAGCTTAGTCTTAGTTAAGCGCTGACCTCATGTGTTAGTGAAGGTCTAAAACTCATGGGTTAGTAAAGGTCAGACCTCATTTGTTAGTGAGGTCTGACCTTATGTGTTAGTGAAGGTCTTACCGCATGTGTTAGCTTAGTCTCAGTTAAGCTCTGAACTCATGTGTTAGTAAAGGTCTGACCTTATGTGATAGTTAAAGTCTGACCTCATGTGTTAGCTTTGTAAATGTCTTAGTTTAGGACTCACCAAATATGTAGCCTAAAATCAACCAGAAAGTCAAAAATTATCATAAAATTTGCAGCACGCTTTATCCATTATTAATTTAGCCTACATTGTACCATCGTACGTATTTTTAAAACAAAAACTAAACTCGTCCACGCTTTTCTGACCATATTCTGACCATATTCCCCACCACCCTCCCCGACCCCCCTTTTCTATAAAAGTCTGACTATCTCTTTGAAAGGACGTCACTTTAACCAGAGGCGTAGCGAGGGGTGTGGGGGGGGGGGGATAGGGTGGGGCGGGGGTGCGGACCGCACCGGGTAACACCATTTAGGGGGGTGATAACAAGGCAAAAAATAGCAAAATATATACAGTAAAATGATAATTCCACGTAATTAAGTGATTAATTAGAGTGTTAAATAGTCTTTTAAGAGCCACTAGGGTCGTTAGATTTGTCCAGATGCCGTATTTTCTTATATAAACTATTGTTTGTAAAAAAAAAAAAAAGACTACGTAATTTACTCTTTCTACAGGGGAGGTAACTTTTTAAAGTAATAATTTTTAAATTGCAAAAGTTAATTTAATATAATATCTGATTTATACTTTTAAGGAAGCCTTTAATAACCTTGCGAGTAATAAGTACCGAATAGGCCTACTCCACCAAATCTTGCATGACTTAAAAGTACTCAAACTGTTTAAGCTTAGGCCCTAAGCACTCCACATAACAGCCAATCACCAATTAATTAATCATTCAAATTCTCAAAAGCATTTTGAAAACTTAAGCGAAGCTAGGCAGTATGCCTAGTTTATATATATATATATATATATATATATATATATATATATATATATATATATATATATATATGGGGGGGGGTGACACCATTAAGTGCCGCAACGGGTGACACCCGACCTCGCTACTCCACTGACTTAAACCTATTTCTAAACAGTTAAATGTTAAAACGTAAAAGGAACGAAATTCTCGCAATCAGTTACATTTAGATAAAAAAATAATCTTAGAGTTATTTCTTTAAACTACTTAAGTCCATATAGAATTCTGACATTACAGTATAAGAAATATTTTAAACATAAAGTTATGTGTGTACTATTTGATGAATGTAATACCAGTGTGGACAAATACAGCATTGGAGTCCATCGATTGTCTCCCATCTCATCATCAGATAGGGAAGTATCCCTTTATGAATTTACGTTTACCTTTAGCAAGCGCTATTTCACCATGGCGGATGTCTTGTATAAAAGAAACACATCACTTTGATGTTGCTGTTGTTGTTATTGTTGTTTTATTTCCCCCTGTGTTGCCGTTGATGTCAGAGATTGAGAAAGAACTAAGGGTTTGATTTTTTTTTTTTTTATAAAGAGATGCATCTACATGAACATTTGAAACGATCTTATCGTTTGAACAGAGAAAAAAAAATGCATTTGTCGTGTATCGGAGTGCGTCAAGAAACTTCAGGGATTTGGGTTGATTCACGGGTTGTAGTCCAGTTGTAGACATGTCCAGTGGCAGTAATGTTAAATTTAGTATATGTGTCAACTGGTTATGCGCCATTGAGGCCATTCGACTCCGATTTCAACCTGCTTTTCTTTATGGATTTGCTTCCATAGCTTTTATCCAACCAAGAACAAACTACAAGGCAGCAGTTGTTTGATTTTGGTGTTGTCTCTCCTAGAAGAGTGGCTGTCCCCCAGCTAACGAGCCTCATCTGCCCGAGCTTTACCAACTTGACCACGCCGACCCCAGCGTAATATCAAAATCCCACTCTTTATAATTCACTGACTGTAATGTCGAATTCCACTCTGTATGATTCGGTAATCGTAATTTGTTAATGTCCACGTTTTGTGATTGAGTAACCATAAAAACTAACGTCCACTCTCTATGATCCAATGGCAACAGTCCACTGTCTATAATTCATTGGCCGTAATGTCAAATGTCCACTGTGGAAAAAATATCTTTGATGAATTAGACTGTGTTAATTGTCAGAGCAGCCAATCATCTCTGTCCTGACCACCAATAAACCAGAGCTTTAATTGGCTTCAAATCGCGACACAATCTGGCCAACACGTGGGTGGCGAACCAGAGTAAACAGGGGGGTGTTGTGCTCTACGTCACCACAATGTGGTCCACGTCACCACTTGATACAGTCGGGGTGGAAGGTATCTTTCGCTGAGGACCAGATGCACCGCACGCCACGCCACCCTCGCGCCCCGCTCCCCCGCGTCTTTCCACAGGCTCGCGACATCTTGCGGCTCTGGGTAATCTCCCCTGTAATAGAAGTTTTTAGTTTCTTACCTCCCTTGTTACATGACGCGGTTAATTTAGCTCCCTTGGTAGGTAACTTGTCTCTCCCCTCCCCCCCCTTGTTTTTTTTTTTTACATGAAAGCCAAGCCTCGTTTAACAGTGAACATTTGTTCCATTTTAGTTTTGTTCTATGTTACGAGGTTTAAGTTTATAAAAAAAAAAAAGCTTATTAGGTATACGCAGCCGCCTCTATTTTTTTTCCTAAGATTTTTTTAAAAAACTTTTGTTAAATTTTCTTAATATGGTTCAAGTAGGTGCACCCCCACCCCCCTCAAACTTTCGATTTGCACCCCCCCCCCAAACTTTCGATTTGCACCCCCCCCCCCCTCGAACTTTTAATTTACACACACACCCTCATCTTTCAATTTGTTTTTCCAACCCATTTTGGCGCCCCCCCCCCTAAATTCGGCGACCGGGGACATATGTCGCCCCCCCCCCCCCCACCTCGCTACGCCTCTGTCGCTCACCCATCCATTCAATAAACTACTCACACCAGCATCAGCGTGGTGTGAGCAGAAAGCTGACGTCACTCTGACTCTGATGGACATGCTCACGCGCTGACCAAAGAAGTCGTTAGGATACCCTCACCCTTACATTATGTGAAACACGTGTTATAGATTTTTATAATCTACTTTATTGGGTAGTTTCGTCTTTTTGTAAAAGGGAGAAGGGAAACTACTCTTTTGGATGTATAGTGTTTTTACTTTGGAGTATATGTTACAACTTTATTGCATTTGCAACTTAAAGTTGGCGAGTTTGTTTATTTATTTAGTTAGTAATTAAATACTTTATGCTTATAAATTCTACACATATTGTAGATGTGCTGAAGTATAATAATTGGTGCGTCTGTATTTTTAAAAGTAACACTTGAAAAAAGTACACTTTCACAATCAAGACTTGAAGAGTTGCGCGTAGTTTGTTCATTTAAAAATTCCAACAGAAGGCATCCTTTGCAATTTTTTTATAATCAAATACATGACATCATGTAAACATTCATTATGTACATTTGCAAAACCTTCCGTTTTCATTTGGTGTTCAAAATTATGTTAACAAATTTGATGTTGATGTACTTGTTTTAATTGCAAATAAAAGTATTAAAAAAAAAAAAAAAAAAAAAAATCTTATTTAGGTAACCCAAATGTACAAATGTAAGTGAAACTGTGTTGAACAACAAATTTTGTGTGTGTGTGTATGACTACTCTACTGGTTATTCCTTTTTCTTTGGTATTTACTATGTTTATTGTACAGAATGGGATGACATCCATACAAACCAGCTTTGTTTTCGACTATTCTTCCATACGTTATACTCTTCCACTACTTTTGTTGGCAAACATGTTACAAACCAGCCTCTTTTCAATTTTTGAACCAACAAGCTTTAAATTCAATGTATCTTTTGTATTCATTCACATATTTCGCGATTTATTTACTATACTCTGTACACCAATGTAACTACCTTGTAAATATCCACCCAAACGGCGTGGAATGTTACTGTATTTGTTTTAAATTGGAAAATAAAAGTATTTAAATTAAAAAAAAAAAATAGGTAACCCAAAAGTAAAAACTGTAACCAGGTATTCTTTTGTTTGAAACATGGAATATTTTAAAACTTTAATATTATTGATGATACTTTGGCAGAACATTACTGTTATCTGTAACTGCATTTTTACATTGATGCTACCAGTAGTGACAACCCTATTAATTGTACACGTCATTTGTGTATATACTCATCACCCTTTATGAATGCTAGGCATCCAAGATGTAAATGACTAAGCCTGGTGTTCCTAATGTTTTATTATGTGATACTGGAAGAGTAATCTCCCCTTTGAGGTAACCCAAAAGTTAAAACTGTAACCAGTATTTTTTTTTTTTTGTAACATGGAATATTCTCAAACTTTAACATTACAGATAGAAGTAATATGACATCTTTAAAATGCCAGCACCCTTAAAGCCACACGACCTTAAATTTAAGTCTGAACGTTTATGTATATTAATTTATACATTATATATATTATATATAGTTTTGTTAATTTATAGTTTGCTGAATGATAAACATACGGAGTTCATCTAACCTCAGATCCTTTGTAATCTGTACTATTTATTGTACTTAACCCCTATAATTATTCCCCTTTGGCTCTACTTTTGTTATTTCTTTCTGTATATATCAACCATCACATATTGGACACGATGTAAATTATTGTTAACTTGTCTCTTGTTACTGTAAAACATGTTGTGACTTTTTATTGCCAATAAAATTTTTAAAACAAAAATGCGTTCTTTTTATTCCTGACAGACAGGATTTGCGCTCGCTAAAATATAAGTTTAAAAAGATAAAAAAAATAATATTTATTACAAGGTATAATTGATAACAAATAATATTGATAACAAGTTATAGTTTATAAGAAATTATAATTGATAACAAATTGTAAATAATAAAAAAATATAGTGTTTAACAAATTATAGTTCATAACAATTTATAGTTTATAATAAATTAAAACCGACAACACATTATGTTGCTAACTACTTCATGTTGACAGGAACTTATATTAGCTGAGTTGAAACAGAAGTCAAATTTTTAAATCGAGTTTGAGAAATATATCGACTGACCCGTAACATATATATATATATATATATATATATATATATATATATATATATATATATATATATATATATATATATATATAATTTGTAAATAAACTATAATTAGAGAAATAACCAATAAC
Organism: Physella acuta; assembly: GCF_028476545.2. Classification (NCBI taxonomy): domain Eukaryota; kingdom Metazoa; phylum Mollusca; class Gastropoda; family Physidae; genus Physella; species Physella acuta. The sequence goes on along the minus strand of NW_026732601.1, from coordinate 123,241 downwards.
TTCCGACCAAGAGTACTGTTCAGAAATCTTACATCATACGCATAGTAATACAATTAATCTTTACTTTAGTGGTGTATACTTCTACAGAGGCGTAGCGATCCTTCCCGGCGCCAGGGGATAAACTTTCGATTTGCACCCCCCCCCCCCCCCCCTCAAACTTTCGATTTGCACCACCCCCCCCCCTCCCTCAAACTTTTGATTTGTTTTTCAAACCCATTTTGGCGCCCCCTAAGTTCGGCGCCCGGGGACATTTGTTCCCCCCCCCCGCCCCCCCCCCCCCCTCGCTAGCTACGCCTCTGTACTTCTATGAAAACCCTTGCACTCTCAAACCACGATGTTTATTTCTTTATTTTATGTCTATTTTAAACCTCTCTTCCCATGTCCAGTTTTCATGTCTCTACAACCAAACTAAATCACCCTTCAAACGTACATCTCTGTATTATGATTACCTCCCCTTATCACCAACTTATGATTATCTCCCCTGTATTGTTAAAGGTCAGCCAGCGACCTTTAACCTCCCCCCCCCCCTCACAACAAACTAGATCACAGCCCAAGTTTGGCGCAGCTCCTCCACCAACTTCCGTTCTTTTGTTGTCGTCCCGCCGGTCTGCGCAGCCGCAGAAGACAGGAAGCGATGGGAAAACATGGCCGCCCTCTCCCCGTCTTTATCGTGTAAACAGCAGTTAAGATTAGCTGGCCGCATTTAATGTCAGGAATTAAGCACTAACTTTTACACCTGCTAACTAGACAGAGAATCTGAAGAAAAAGAGGGAGGTATTTTTTCTCTCTCTAAAGCGTTGGGATAAGGATGTAAATGTATCTCTAGAAAATTGGGATTAGGATACATACGTGAGAAATGAGCCTTCAGTGGGTGGAGCGGTTTAAATTTAATAATGTAGATAATTAATTAATATAAAAAATAAATAAAACGAGAGTGATCTCCCCTACATTTTCTCGCATTTTTGTTATATAATGGTGAGGGGGTGGCACTTTCAATGTAATCGAGCTTTTGAAAATTTTGTTAGTATTTTTTTTTTTTTGCATCTTTTCAAAAATAAAATAGAACCAAGTAGAAAAAAAACGCACCAAAACGACATTCAGCAATATGGGAATAACATAGATGAAAATTAGTACTTTATAAAGGAAACTTGGATTAATTTTTCAAAAGTTAATTAAACATCTAATGAAAAAAACATGTTAAGTCAAAGTGATGATTACCAACTCTACTGTATTCTGTTAGGGTCATGGTTATGGCTATTATCTGGGTTATGGCAACTGTCTGACTCTATAGACTGGTTCTAGTCAAGGTTATGGCTAATGTCTGGGTTATGGCTAATGTCTGGGTTATGGCTACTGTCAGGGTTATGGCTACTGTCTGGTTTATGGCTACTGTCAGGGTTATGGCTACTGTCAGGGTTATGGCTACTGTCTGGGTTATGGCTACTGTCAGGGTTATGGCTACTGTCAGGGTTATGGCTACTGTCAGGGTTATGGCTACTGTCTGGCTACTGTCTGGGTTATGGCTACTATCTGGGTTATGGTTACTATCTGGGTTATGGCTACTGTCTGGGTTATGGCTACTGTCTGGGTTATGGCTACTGTCAGGGTTATGGCTACTGTCTGGGTTATGGCTACTGTCTGGGTTATGGCTACTGTCTGGGTTATGGCTACTGTCTGGGTTATGGCTACTGTCAGGGTTATGGCTACTGTCAGGTTTATGGCTACTGTCAGGGTTATGGCTACTGTCAGGGTTATGGCTACTGTCAGGGTTATGGCTACTGTCAGGGTTATGGCTACTGTCAGGGTTATGGCTACTGTCAGGGTTATGGCTACTGTCTGGGTTATGGCTACTGTCTGGGTTATGGCTACTGTCAGGGTTATGGCTACTGTCAGGGTTATGGCTACTGTCAGGGTTATGGCTACTGTCTGGTTTATGGCTACTGTCTGGGTTATGGCTACTGTCAGGGTTATGGCTACTGTCAGGGTTATGGCTACTGTCAGGGTTATGGCTACTCTCAGGGTTATGGCTACTGTCAGGGTTATGGCTACTATCTGGGTTATGGCTACTGTCTGGGTTATGGCTACTATCTGGGTTATGGCTACTGTCTGGGTTATGGTTACTGTAAGGTTTATGGCTACTTTCGGGGTATGGCTACTGTCTGGGTTATGGCTACTTTCTGGGTTATGGCTACTGTCTGGTTTATGGCTACTGTCTGGGTTATGGCTACTGTCTGGTTTATGGCTACTGTATGGGTTATGGCTACTGTCTGGTTTATGGCTACTGTCTGGGTTATGGCTACTGTCTGGGTTATGGCTACTGTCTGGGTTATGGCTACTGTCAGGGTTATGGCTACTGTCTGGGTTATGGCTACTGTCTGGGTTATGGCTACTGTCAGGGTTATGGCTACTGTCAGGGTTATGGCTACTGTCAGGGTTATGGCTACTGTCTGTTTTATGGCTACTGTCTGGGTTATGGCTACTGTCAGGGTTATGGCTACTGTCATGGTTATGGCTACTGTCAGGGTTATGGCTACTCTCAGGGTTATGGCTACTGTCAGGGTTATGGCTACTGTCTGGTTTATGGCTACTGTCTGGTTTATGGCTACTGTCAGGGTTATGGCTACTGTCAGGGTTATGGCTACTGTCAGGGTTATGGCTACTATCTGGGTTATGGCTACTGTCAGGGTTATGGCTACTGTCTGGGTTATGGCTACTGTCAGGGTTATGGCTACTGTCAGGGTTATGGCTACTGTCAGGGTTATGACTACTGTCAGGGTTATGGCTACTGTCAGGGTTATGGCTACTGTCAGGGTTATGGCTACTCTCTGACTCTATAGTCTGGTTCTGGTCTGGGTTAGGGTACTGACACTAATGGAACAAGTCTACAACACAAGCCTCAGACACTGATAGAATTTTCTATAAATGAAGTTGAATATTCTTTACCAAGAAGGTGGTGTATGGTGTGTTTGGTGGTAAGATAGGTGGGTTTGAATGTATTTGGTGGTGTTAGTGGTAACATAGGTGGGTTGAATGTATTTGGTGGTGTTTAGTGGTAACATAGGTGGGTTGAATGCATTTGGTGGTGTTTGGTGGTGTTTGGTGGTAACATAGGTGGGTTGAATGTGTTTGGTGGTGTTTGGTGGTAACATAGGTGGGTTGAATGTATTTTGTGGTGTTTGGTGGTGTTTGGTGGTAACATAGGTGGGTTGAATGTATTTGATGGTGTTTGGTGGTGTTTGGTGGTAACATAGGTGGGTTGAATGTGTTTGGTGGTGTTTGGTGGTGTTTGGTGGTAACATAGGTGGGTTGAATGTATTTAGTGGTGTTTGGTGGTGTTTAGTGGTAACATAGGTGGGTTGAATGTATTTGGTGGTGTTTGGTGGTAACATAGGTTGGTTGAATGTATTTGGTGGTGTTTGGTGGTGTTTGGTGGTAACATAGGTGGGTTGAATGTGTTTGGTGGTGTTTGGTGGTGTTTGGTGGTAAGATAGGTGGGTTGAATGTATTTGGTGGTGTTTTGTGGTGTTTGGTGGTAACATAGGTAGGTTGAATGTATTTGGTGGTGTTTTGTGGTGTTTGGTGGTAACAGAGGTAGATTGAATGTATTTGGTGGTGTTTTGTGGTGTTTGGTGGTAACATAGGTAGGTTTAATGTATTTGGTGGTGTTTTGTGGTATTATAGGTGGGTTGAATGTATTTGGTGGTGTTTTGTGGTATTATAGATGGGTTGAATGTATTTTGGGGTGTTTTGTGGTGTTTGGTGGTAACATAGGTAGGTTGAATGTATTTGGTGGTGTTTAGTTGTGTAAAGAAGTGGGACTATTTTTGTTCTTACCTAAACAACTCCAAATCGGAGGTGTTTGATTATGTCAAGGGGTGGGATTCTTGGTGTTAGATTAGTGGAGGGGGGGGTGGGGATTATTAGATGTGCCGGACTAAATAATTTGACGGGTTGTATAGCCCCGCCAACCAGATGGTTGCAGCCTGTCGCGACTTCAGGGTGGCGTAAAAACCCTGGCAGCGCCCCGGTACAACTGTTGACACTAGCAGCAGATAGCCCCGGGGTGGCCGGAGTATTTGCAGCTGTGAAGTGCTGAAACCACGGTCACATTTGAAACTAACTCTATAATAAATGTCTCGATGTTTGATAATTACATCAAATCGACAAACACGTAGATAATGGCATCGAAAATGCTGGATCATTTAAATTGGCATTTGAATTTGTAAAAACCATGTGTAGTGTCATAAAAAATTTAAAAAAACATGTGATATTTTAAAAAAATAATTATGTAATTTCTGATCAACATTCAGAATTTTTGGACAGTTATGATGTTTTTGATATAGTCGGTAACTAAACACAGTTAAAAAAACAAACAAATCCAAAGCTATTTGACTTTCTCCTCCTCATGGTAGGCCTACATGGTAAAACAAAACATGTAAACATGTAAAACAAACATTGCTTAACAAGCTCATGCCGACATTCAACAGTTCAACTTTTGTGAATTGCCCAAAATACAAGATAGCAATGTTTATTTTTTATTTTGTTTTAATAAGCTTTTATTTAGCTCACATTGTTTGCTTGATGTGTCGTATGTTTGAAGGTTTATGGCAAATATTGTAACTCTCATATTCGTCTCCGGTGACAACGCAAGAATACAACATTTGTAATCAAATTCGACATTATGTTAGTTAATACAATTCAATTAAAAGATTGTTAAATTCAATAATATAAGGGGAGATAACGAGGTTAAACATTTGCAATTGATCGATCAGCTTTTAGACGACGATGAACCGTTGTTTTTTTATTCACCACGTCTTTTTTTTTTCCATTTTTTTTCTTCTAATACCGCGTTTACACTTGCGACAAGTATACTATACATGACTAGAAAAAAAAAAACTTCGCAATAAGTGAGTACGCTCCCCTATTATCTTAGGCCCTATAGCGAAGTTTTTTTTTCTAGACATGTATAGTATACATGTCGCAAGTGTAAACGCGGTATAAGAGTCAAACAGAGACTATCAAGGGGCAAATGATTGTCTACTGTTCGGGTTTTAGAGCAAATATTTTTAGTCGTAGCCAACGTGAAGTCATCTTCATTTAGTAAGAAATATTAAAAAGCGGAACATAAAACAAATATAAAAACCTTTGTTATAACTAGCTTCCAAATACAGCGAGAGAATAACAAAACAAAACAGACTTGCCTATTTTAACAAATAAATAGTAGTTGGTCGCTTAACAGATGTCTTACAACATCTTTAAGTTCTCGGATTTCGCAAATGTTGTAACATTGATTCTTAAAATTTAAAACTTGAAAGCACATGATTGGCCCATTTCAACAATAGTGATCAGGTTACTCATGTTTACCCTGTATAATAATAGAAAATATATATATATATATATATATATATATATATATATATATATATATATATATATATATATATATATATATATATATATATATATATATATATATATATATATATTTCTTTTCAACAAACCAATGTCAAATTAAGTACCTAGATAAATTTCTGATGGCCAATAAATTTTATCTACAATTTTTTTTTATCTTAAATTCAGGATGAACACCTGCACCTGAGTTTGCTTTCATTGAAGTAAGGTTATCCAAGCCCCACCTAGATAACTACTCCCCCCCCCCTCCCCCAAATACGTACCCACCACATTAAGTTTAAGAATAAAATATTTTTATCTACACGTTTTAATGACGCCTTAATCTTTAAAAAAAAACATCCACATTATTTTGTTTTTGTATTTAAAAAAAACAACTTCAGATACCTTTTTGTAAACGCTAATTAGAAAAGAGAGTGGGGGTCTTGTTTGAGATGAAAGACGTTCTCAAAAAAACTGAATAAACCAAACAATGCAGGCTGACTGACGAGCGAGGAGTTGTAACAAATTAAACATCACGTGACACATGGTGTAAACCGTGAGCCACGTGATCATACAACACGTGCACAGTGGAATAACACGGAACCCAAAGTACGTGCGTGTCCTAAGTCAGCTGTTTAGATTTTATCCTCATGGACAGTGGCGTCGTGAGGGTTTTTAAAAGTGTACGCATAAAGATAAATTTAGACGTATCTTGAACTATTTATATTTTCAGTAAACAGCCTCCTCTGTGTTCACATCTATAGTAGATGACCTCCCTTTATCGCATCATTATTTGATGACCTCCCCTTAATGTATTTAGACAATAGCCTCCTCTGATCACATTTCAAGTAGGTTGCCTCACCAGTTCTTGTCTGCAGTAGATGAAACGCTTTCTTCACGTTTATTCTAGATGGCCAACGACGTTCAGATCTATTCTAGATGGCCAACGACGTTCACATCTATACTAGATGGCCTACGACGTTCACATCTATACTAGATGGCCTACGACGTTCACATCTATACTAGATGGCCTACGACGTTCACATCTAGATGGCCAACGACGTTCACATCTAGATGGCCTACGACGTTCACATCTATACTAGATGGTCTACGACTTTCACATCTATACTAGATGGCCTACGACTTTCACATCTATACTAGATGGCCTAAGACGTTCAGATCTATACTAGATGGCCTACGACGTTCACATCTATTCTAGATGGCCTACTACGTTCACATCTATTCTAGATGGCCTACGACGTTCACATCTATTCTAGATGGCCTACGACGTTCACATCTATACTAGATGGCCAACGACGTTCACATCTATACTAGATGGCCTATGACGTTCACATCTATACTAGATGGCCTACGACGTTCACATCTATACTAGATGGCCAACGACGTTCACATCTATACTAGATGGCCTATGACGCTCACATCTATACTAGATGGCCTACGACGTTCACATCTATACTAGATGGCCTATGACGCTCACATCTATACTACATGGACAACGACGTTCACATCTATACTAGATGGCCTATGACGCTCACATCTATACTAGATGGCCAACGACGTTCAGATCTATACTAGATGGCCTATGACGCTCACATCTATACTAGATGGCCAACGACGTTCAGATCTATACTAGATGGCCTATGACGCTCACATCTATACTAGATGGCCTACGACGTTCAGATCTATACTAGATGGCCCACGACGCTCAAATCTATACTAGATGGCCTATGACGCTCAGATCTATACTAGATGGCATACGACGTTCAGATCTATACTAGATGGCCTATGACGCTCAATTCTAAATGGCCAACGACGCTCAGATCTATACTAGATGGCCTATGACGCTCAATTCTAGATGGCCAACGACGTTCAGATCTATACTAGATGGCCTATGACGCTCAATTCTAAATGGCCAACGACGCTCACATCTATACTAGATGGCCAACGACGCTCACATCTATACTAGATGGCCTATGACGTACATATCTATACTAGATAACCTCCAATATTCCTAAATAACCTCCCCTCTTTACATTTCGATACTCTCTTCATATTTACATCAGCCGAACAACCCATCCAGCACATTTTGCAGAAGATGACCACCCCTATACACATCAGCAGTAAATGACCTCCCTTGAGTTATCCCCATCTACAACCCCCCCCCCCCCCCCACCCCCAAGTAAAGGCAACACACACATTACTCACAGTCACTCATTAGCTGTTGATCCGGATATTATTTTTTCCGCCAGATACGGAAGTGCCAGCATCAGACGTCAAACCCGTGGGGGAGGGGGGGGGGGGAGAGGAGGGGGGGGGGAAAGGTCAAATTGCTACTTCTAATTTGTTGTCTTACTTCTCAAATTGCCCGCAACGCCTCGCTCAGGATGTCGTGACAAGTTTACCCGCCCTCGGCGTTTAGTTGGACTTGCTGAGTTGTCGGTCTTGTTCGGAGCACTTGATGTCTCCCTTGGGAGGTAAATAACACAGCCCCTTGTGCAGTCGGTGGGGTTTACTTTTCTACGTCTCAAACTTGGGTACGTCAAGTGGAGATCATCTATTTCAGACTCTCTCATTTCATACAGTTATAGTTTACAGTCTATATAGGCATATACATATATATATATATATATATATATATATATATATATATATATATATATATATATATATATATATATATATATATATATATATATATATATAGATATAATATATATGTAAAATATATTTATGTAATATATGTATGTAATGTATGTATGTAACACAGCTATACGTAAAATTGTAAGTCCAGTTGTAACTATTCCCCCATATCGGAGAACTTTGATTTGCAATTAGTAAGACTTTTTTTACTCTATTCAATCATTAATTAAACTGGTAAAAAGCATTTTTCTACTTTACATTTTTTATTTTTTTTTGTCTTGGTGTAACCCCCCCCCCCCCCCTCCCCCCCCCCCCCCCCCCCCCCCCCGCCTCCGCTTCGCGACGCCTCTGCCCAGGCCTACCGGTACTTAATTTGATTCTATTATTAGTAAAAAAAAAACTATAATAGTTGCATTATTGGTACTCTCGATATTTTAAATCTTAAAGCGAGACTTAGAAACAAAAAGCCGCCATGGTTTTTGTTAACAATTCGAATTATGTTCACAAAAAATTAATTTAGTTCAAAAACTTATATCTCTCACTGGTTAACGAGATTTCGAATTGTAAGCGAGAGAGACCGAGACGTACACGCCCTATTAGTTATCAATATGAGCTTTGTTTTAGTATTATAATCTTATACAATCACTCATAACATGTGCTCATAACCTTCATACTCGCACACACACGCACACACACACACACGTGTGCGAGTGTGTGCAGTGTTTCTTCCAGACTTTTTTCTCCAGGGTGCATTTGAAAATTATTTTTTTGGGGGGGGGGGGGGGGCGGACACTGTCAAAAGTATATATTTTCTATATAAATTCCATTTCCTTTCGGGGGGCGGTAGACTTTCTTCGGGGGGCGCCCCCCCCCCACCCCCCGAAGAGACGCCATGTCTATTTCTAACTATCCATGATAATGATACAACACTTATAATCCATCTTTTGTAACAATAAGTCCCATACAAGCCCAAATTTTTAATAAACAACTACTGGTGAAGCGAAGTGGGGAGCGACGGGGGGGGGGGGGAGGTCTCGTTAGATGCAGGTGACCTAGACCTCCTGACCTCCTGTATATAACACAGAGAGTGCTGGAAACTCAGGGGGGGGGGGGGACAACTATGTCGACTTTTTAGATCAAGGGACGTAATCCGGCGGAGCAGGCTCAGGTGCGCAAGTCACGTGGTCAGCTACTGCACGTGCCGCCGCAGGCATGTTCGTGTGAGTAGATTAGGACACGGGAGGGGAGATAACTGGGGCGGAGTGACACGGAGGAGTTGCTGGACTTGGCTGGTGAGAGATATTGTGTTGCAGTGATACAAGATCATAGATCCATGGGTTAAACTTGCAACGATAGGACATTATTGACAACAATGAAATATTTTGTTCATATTTGTTACAGAGTGCACAATTTACTTTAAGGATATTTGTTATAATTAGAAAAGCAAAAAAAAAAAAATAATTAACGATTTGGTTACTAACTTGTGAAGCAAAAATCGATACACAGCTGCTCATTGGGTGTGTCAAAGCACACATACACACGTTTAAAATTGTGTCAAAGCACACATATACACTTTTAAAATTGTGTCAAAGTACACATACACACGTTTAAAATTATCTGTGTCAAAATACACATACACACGTTTAAGTCGGCAAAAAATATTCACCGGAAAAGTTTTGAGTAAAAATATAGTGTTTGCAAGAATGAAATCTACAACCTGTTATATAACCAATCGTAGTTCATCGAATTATGTAAAGACACGTTTCTGATCCATGTCGACAATAATGATGGAGGGGAGGGGGGAGGGAGGAATCTCATTTGAATGCGGCGTCAGCTATAAATAGAAATAGCTATAAGTCACCTGTCCAATAATTGCTGTGGTTTTCACTCCTCCCCGAAAAAAGTCTATATATAGCCTATATCACATTGTTTATCTGCTTGTTTGTGGTCGGATCTTGGAACTCAATTTCGACCCATTTTTAACAAAGTAATTTTTTGTTCAGGATTCGTGCATCCTTCGACAGGGCAAGAATGTCTATTTTTCATTTAATTAGATTAGATTCAAATGTAGTAATAAAAATAACTTAGAAAATATAGTATTTTATAGTGTGTAAGGGAGGTAACTAGGTGGTAGCGATTACTTTATCAATTAGGTGAGCTGGTGATTAAAGGAGCTGTATATACTTGTTCACAAACTTTAGAAACAAGATTAATGAGAATAGAAAATTTGATGCTACTGCTTTTTTAAATTAAAATGGAAATACAATACGAAAAACTGGACAATATAACATTAAAAAAACCTTAAAAATAACATAATTTTTACTGCAATAAAAAACTTTTTTCCTTCTTAAAATCGTTCCCATGTTGTTCTAACATTTTTGGATTTTTATTTAGCCTTAATCTTTAACTGGCTTCCTCTTTCAGTCGTGCTGAATGTTAGTGCATTGAACGTAATCGATCGAAACAGGCGAGCAAAATTTAGATCACTTCTAACTGATCGATTCATTTCAAACTTGACATGTGGCTCAGGACCCGATTACAATACACTCTGACATAAAATATGACTTAATCGGATACCTAATTAATTTTAACTGAATTAATTACATTTTCCAATATAAAGTACTATTTACATACGACAGCACGACAATGTAATCAAGTGCGCAAGAGCGAGATAAGTATCGGTATCGTGATATTTCTATATCATAGAACCCTTGATTCACGACATACATACATACATACATCACGAATCGTGTTAACACCACTTATACAGGCGAGATTTGATCATGTATTTACGGCATAACCCTAGCCCTAGCCCTAGCCCCAGCCCTAACACTAACCCCAATCCTAACCCTAACCCTATCCCTAACACTAACCCTAACCCTAACCCTAATCCTAATCCTAATCCTAATCCTAATCCTAACCCTAACCCTAACCCTAACCCTAACCCTAACCCCAACCCTAACCCTATCCCTATCCTTAACACTAACCCTAGCCCTAACCCCAACCCCAACCCCAACCCCAACCCTAACCCTGTCCGGGGGGAGGGGTAATGTCATACTGGGCGGGGGGTAAATGATATGGGGTAATTGACAAGGGGGTAATTACTCCGGGGGTAATGTCGCGGGGGTGGGGTAATTAACGGGGGAAGGGAGGTAATGCCCTGTTCGCGTATATACGTCCCTTGACAAACATACGTTTTATCTCTATACTGTGGTCCAGTAGTCGACTTGTGACTTTTCGTGAGGGTCCGATGTATGCAGTGGCGTAGGCAGGGGGGGGGGGGGGGTTAGGGGGGTTATAATCCCCCCCCTCCCATAGACCCCTCGGTATATATATATATATATAAAGTATGAGGGGGGTGCAAATCGAAAGTTTGTCCCCGGGTAAAAATTGGAACCCCCCCCCCCCCCCCTTGAGACGATCCTGGCTAAGCCACTGGATGTATGATTTCATTCTTAATATTTCGTGAGGGTCCGACGTATGATTTCATTCTTAATATTTCGTGAGGGTCCGACGTATGATTTCATTCTTAATATTTCGTGAGGGTCCGACGTATGATTTCATTCTTAATATTTCGTGAGGGTCCGACGTATGATTTCATTCTTAATATTTCGTGAGGGTCCGACGTATGATTTCATTCTTAATATTTCGTGAGGGTCCGACGTATGATTTCATTCTTAATATTTCGTGAGGGTCCGACGTATGATTTCATTCTTAATATTTCGTGAGGGTCCGACGTATGATTTCATTCTTAATATTTCGTGAGGGTCCGACGTATGATTTCATTCTTAATATTTCGTGAGGGTCCGACGTATGATTTCATTCTTAATATTTCGTGAGGGTCCGACGTATGATTTCATTCTTAATATTTCGTGAGGGTCCGACGTATGATTTCATTCTTAATATTTCGTGAGGGTCCGACGTATGATTTCATTCTTAATATTTCGTGAGGGTCCGACGTATGATTTCATTCTTAATATTTCGTGAGGGTCCGACGTATGATTTCATTCTTAATATTTCGTGAGGGTCCGACGTATGATTTCATTCTTAATATTTCGTGAGGGTCCGACGTATGATTTCATTCTTAATATTTCGTGAGGGTCCGACGTATGATTTCATTCTTAATATTTCGTGAGGGTCCGACGTATGATTTCATTCTTAATATTTCGTGAGGGTCCGACGTATGATTTCATTCTTAATATTTCGTGAGGGTCCGACGTATGATTTCATTCTTAATATTTCGTGAGGGTCCGACGTATGATTTCATTCTTAATATTTCGTGAGGGTCCGACGTATGATTTCATTCTTAATATTTCGTGAGGGTCCGACGTATGATTTCATTCTTAATATTTCGTGAGGGTCCGACGTATGATTTCATTCTTAATATTTCGTGAGGGTCCGACGTATGATTTCATTCTTAATATTTCGTGAGGGTCCGACGTATGATTTCATTCTTAATATTTCGTGAGGGTCCGACGTATGAATTCATTCTTAATATTTCGTGAGGGTCCGACGTATGATTTCATTCTTAATATTTCGTGAGGGTCCGACGTATGATTTCATTCTTAATATTTCGTGAGGGTCCGACGTATGATTTCATTCTTAATATTTTAATCCCTTCATAATAATTTGAGCAAAATAAAAAAAAAAGGGAAGTAATCAGACGAATGCGTATAATATGGATTTACACGATTGTATAGCGGAACTCAATAGGAGCCCGATTTGTAATGTCAAGTTGAGCAATCCTAGCCTTTAGAACCGGTAAAACTAAAAGAACACTTCCTTAAGCTGCATGGAATGTAAAATACAAGAACACGACGCTCGCTGAATTCATAGGTGTGGCCGCGCATTTCTCAACTTGTGTCTGAAAGGCTACAGCAGAAGTCACATTGATTTGTAGTAAATGTTTTTGTGAAAATCATATTTTAATGGTTTTGTTCTTTGAACGCAGTGATATTAATGCATGGTTCCTCGTGTGCACCAGTAAATATATACCTATATTATTTATTTGAAATTTTTTTTTCCCGTGAGAGGTCGCGGATAAGAAGCTGGTGGGAGGTTCGGTACCTCCAAAAAGATTAAGAACCACTGATCTAGAATCTACGTTTGATTTAACTCTTAAATTCTTACAGGTGGCAATATCTGTAATTTAGAAATTTTAAACTGAAAACGTTTTTTTTTTATTATTAGGCTTTAGTCAACGCACTGTAAAAGTAATGTACATGATCATTAATATCAGTTTAATTAAGCAATTTCAACTCAATTAGGGAATTTCAACGAAATCATGGACCATCCATTTAAACTTCATTACGGCAACCATCACAACTTGCAAAAAATAATAATCATTAAAAAAGTTTTAAAAAACCCACGTTTTCTGATTGAACTAAAAAGTAGGAAATAAATACTATACATCACAATAATGCAAGCGATCACTCTACTATAAGCTATCAAAAACGTGGGGCGCCGAAGTAAAAGTTATATTACTATTGATTAGATAATACTATTGACTTTTATTAGGGAGCTTATAGAGAGTCAACAGTATTAGAAACTGTAAGAAAATCACGGCGCCCCACGTTTTTGATCGCTTATAGTAGAGTGATCGCTTGCATTATTGTGATGTATAGTATTTATTTTCTACTTTTTAGTTCAATCAGAAAACGTGGGTTTTTTAAAACTTTTTTAATGATTATTATTTTCTACTTTTTAGTCTTTGTCTGATTGTTTGCATTAAAATCTTGCTATCGATTTTATCTTTTCACTTTTTTTTTGGGTAAACGAAGACAACTCGTAAAAAGACAACTCGTAAAAAACACGTTGTGTGAATACGTTAATGACTAGAACACATAGATTTGAACCCGTGTCGAGTGGGATAGCAATCGTGTGCCCAACCACTCGACCATATAGTCTCCCCCATACTGGCCACCAGTTGTTAGGTTATGGTTGTTTGTACACAAACACCGCGTGACAACTACTCAGTAAGCAAAAAGAGGGGGAGTGCCGAACCTTGTTTTCATCAAATTACAGTTACTGGGTAATGTCCCTTTTTCCCCACGTTTTTTGGTACAATTATATAGCGGTCTAAAATGATCAATAAAATGTTTCCATGGATTAATTTAGTAATAAAAACAATAGAATATTCAATTGTCATCCAAAACAAAGCTTCCCTGAAAATTTCAGCGCGCTAGCTAACTGGGAAGTGCCAGAAATTTCGATCGCAAGATTGGATTGGAAAGACAAACAAACACACAGAGAAAGCAAGTTAAAGAAAACGTGGGAATTAGCATTTGTTACATAGACCGGCACATAGACCGGCACTTGGAGACGGCACATGGACCGGCACATGAACCGGCCCATAAACCGGCACATAGACCGGCACATGGACCGGCACATAGACCGGCATATAGACCGGCACATAGACCGGCACATGGACCGGCACAATGACCGGCACATAGACCGGTACACAGACCGGCACATAGACCGGCACATAGACCGATACATGGACCGGCAAATAGACCGGCACATTGACCGGCACTGGACCGGCACTGGACCGGCACATTGACCGGCACATAGACCGGCACATAAACCGGCACATAGACCGGCACATAGACCGACATGAGGTACTCGTCAATCCACCCTAGACACAAGACCCGCGAGAGAAAATAAATTGTTGATGTTTGAGGGAAACTTCCCCCCAAGTCTGGTCGCTGCTGGGTAAACGCCGGCACACGAGCCGGCAGGGGCGGCTACCCACGTGCTCGCAATCGTGTAAATAAACCACGTAATGGGCCAAGGGAGATCAATCATACACTGTTAGTTTTCTCCCCTGGGCCAATTAAGTACGGATGATAATACAGGATAGAAGACTTGAGATACAGACCGCACAGAATGTGTCTAAATACTGGGGGTGGGTTACTGTTGGCTCAATTGTAGGCGAAGGGGTGTTGCTTTTTAGGGGTGGGGAGGGCAGTGATGGGTGGGTGAAGTTAGGGGTGGGTGTGTTCAGTGTTGGCGGTGGAGAGTGACAGGTAAGGTTGTGTGTGGGTGGGGGTGGGTGGGGGGTGGGTGGGTTATTATAGGTAGGGGTGTAGAGTGGTAGGGTTGTGAGTGTGTGTGTGAGTGGGGGGGGGGGGGTAGTACATATGGGGTGTGTGGAGCGTAAGGGGTAGGGTTGTGTGTGTGTGTGGGGGGGGGGGGGGGCGGTAGTACAGGTGGGCAGTGGCGTCGCTAGGTCGGGTGTCACCCGGTGCAACACTTCGTGTTGTCACCCCCCCCCCCTCCCCGATAAACAACAAATATATATATATATATATATATATATATATATATATATATATATATATATATATATATATATATATATATATATATATATATATATATATATATATATATATATATATATATATATATATATATATATATATATATATATATATATATATATACGTGTGAATCGGCCTATAATTTAAATATATGCCGCATACGCGTATATGTATGTGTAATCACTGCAGACTTAATAGTAACGATGTTTATCTATAGTTGTTAATAATACAGTTGGATGTAGCATTGTTTTCCCTACAGTTAGCTAATTTACGTCTTGGTGTCACCCCCACACCGTTGTACTAATTGTCTTTTTGTACTTAAAAGACTATTTAACTTTAATTAATTTTTAACGGAATTGGCAGAAAGAAAACGCTTTTTTCTTCTGTGAGTTAATAATTTTTTTTGCCTTAGTGTCACCCCCATAAACGGTGTCACCCGGTGCGGCCCGCACACCCCCCCCCCCGCCCGGGCCCCGCGGGTGTGGTGGGGGGTGTGGGAGCTAATGTTCTTGTCCCAGTTATCGTTCACCCTTGTATTCTACCCTGGTTTGACACAACAGCAACACGGTACTAAACACAAACTCACAAACTCCATCTATCGGTTTTCTAAACTATTTCAACCCTAGCCAGAAAACCATGTGAAGTGAACCATTATGCAAAACCAATAAAGGGAAGTCATTTAGTTTAGCTGGGTTTTTTTTTCAAAATAAAATGGGTGGTTTCCCTTGGAATGTCATTTAAAAATTATTTATTTTTTAAAATATTTTAACACTTGGTAGGAAAAACCAGTGGCAGTTTAAACATTTAGAAAATCAACTGTTTGCATAGTGTGTGCACTAATATAAAAAGTAAGTTAGTTAAGTCCGCTTGCGGAACTAGCGGCCCGTAGGGAAGGTGAAGTAGAATTAACCTGTTTCTGTGACCTCTGCTTATGAAGAGCTAATGCGGCCTTTACTTTCCCTGACATAAGTCAGGTACCCAATAGTGCTGGGTGGACTCAGGGACGTGCTACGACTCTAGTCAGGGACCCGACTCCGCAGTGTGTGGTTAGCAAACGGACTGTATACCCTTCGACCACACCGTCCCATTTAATAAAATATATATTATGTCATTTATTATTATTTATGTATTTTTTTCCCTAATACAGTAGGTCAGGGGTTCCCAAACTTTTTCAAGTGGCGACCCCCTCTTATAAAAAGTAAGTGACCCGCGACCCCCACAGATTTAAAAAGTCGAAATTAGTAAGGAAATTAATAAGCACTAAATACGATTTTCTAGAATTTTTTTTTTATTAATGCGATGAACGAATTACTTGCTATTAACTAACCTCAACATTTGCGGTTGAGTTGTTTTTTTTAACGCCAACCTAATGTCGTTATCAATATTTCATTAAGTTTTGTTGGGGATCGGCGTGGTCGAGTCGGTAAAGCTCATGGCTGTTAAACCGAAAAGTCTCGAGTTCGAACCCCCGTGACTCTTCAAACTACTTCGTTGTAGTTTGTGTATTGAATGGTCTTAATGGCGCATAACCAAAACATAACTAAAGCATAACCAAATAAAATTTAGATGGAAAATTTGTTTTTAATTGTATCAGTGTTGAAAATCTATTCTTGCAAAGATATTATGTAGAAACAAAACAAACTAAAACTCGAAAGGCAATCAATGTCACGTCTGGATATGAATGCTGCATACGACACCAAAATTGTGTGAGTAGGCTTTCATTAAACACGGTACGTGACGCGGAATCATTCATCCTGTAAGTCATCGGGAATGCTGGCAACATCAAGGGAAGCAGAGAATGGGTACGTGTCAATGCAGATTCTTCTTACAACTCAGGGAAATAACGCCGCAGTTCGTTGTCAAGAGATTCAAGATGCCCAGAAATCTTTTCTTTCAATTTTTTATTTATCTCACAGTCAGATTCATCTACCACACTGCAGGGTTTCTCAAAATTTCCAAGATTTAGTTTTCTTAGCCAATTTTGCAGATTTGATAAAAATGACCGGCGATTATCATGAAAAGAGATAAAATACGTTCAATTTCCCTAAAGCTTCATGTTAAGCTCATGTTGATGTTCGAATATATCTGCTAGGAATGATACTTTCTCCAACCATTCTTTGTCGTTAAAGTATATCAAAAAGTCTTGTGTGCGTAGCACTACCAAGAACTTGATTTCATCTTTCAATTTAAAACAAAATTCAAAACATTTCCTTTAGACAGCCAGCGTGGTGTAGAAAAGCAGAACCTCGCAGAGTTTCTTCCAGGCATCTCTCAAAGGGGGCTTGCCCCCCCCCCCCCTCCGTCCGAAAAAATTCTACCGCCCCCCCCCCCCCACCCCCCCCCCCCACCCGAACGAAATGAAATTTATATAATTTATATAGAAAATATATACTTTTAACATTGTCCGCCCCCCCCCCCAAGAAAGTCTGCCGCCCCCCCCCCGAAAATTTCAAGTGCCCCCCCCCCCCCGTAGATAAAAGTCTGGAAGAAACACTGGAACCTCGTGATCTTTATTCGTGTCTTGGCACTGTTCTTTAAACAGACGGGTGTTTAGGGCTCTAGATTTAATATAATTTACGAC
This sequence comes from Physella acuta, assembly GCF_028476545.2. Taxonomy (NCBI): domain Eukaryota; kingdom Metazoa; phylum Mollusca; class Gastropoda; family Physidae; genus Physella; species Physella acuta. The sequence goes on along the minus strand of NW_026732601.1, from coordinate 105,286 downwards.
TTTTTAGTAAGAATAGTCTTGCTGGCGAGGGCATACCGGTGAATCATGCAATGGATTCCCCTTGGTTAGGGAGCTAAATCTTTACATTTATCTGAAAGCCCCATTTTGACCCAAACATAGATGGCGCACCATCCGTGCAAACCCCACAGTCGTTTTCCCATTTTCATCATCCAGATTCTCAAACATCGTATTTATTTTCTCCATGATATCTTCACAAAATAGCAACTCTTCTTTGCTACCATCTGAATGAATATATTTCACAAAGACAAGCAACTGCGAACACGAACTCACGTCTGTTGATTCATCAACTTGAAAATCAAACAATGGTAAAAGATTGATTTCATTTAAAATTTGTTCTTTAACATCCACGGACATATCTGCTATAAGCCGCTAAATAGTATTATTAGGCTGAGATATTTGTTGCATCTTTACTGCACTGGAATCCCCAAGAATTAATTTCACCATCTTCAACATGCAAGGTTTGAGAGATTTTCTCATATTGCGTGAGAGGTTTTTTGCTTGGCAATTTCTAATGCGTCTTCATATTATGCTTGCACTTATGCTGTGTTTTCTCGATGAAAACTTCCTGTTTGATCAAGTCTCTGACGTTTGCAACTAGCTTCACGCCGACGAAAGCTCCATAAATATCATTTTAGTGTGTTACGAATGACTCGTCTTAAAATGGAATTTTAGTTTTGAACGTTTCATAGACTCATGAGTGAGAACAACTTTTCACAGTGCGCATTGTTTCTTTTCTATTTCATTTCCAGTGATGTTAGTAAAGCCGAATTTCAGATATTCTTCTAAATATATAGTTTTTTTTTTTTATTGCTAGGTTTTATTCTACTAGTTATGGCGACCTCCTCCCCCCCCCACCCCCCAAAAAGCTCTTCCCATGCAGTAGATGTTTTGTTTCTGGTTTTCTATACTGGCACCATGAATTGTACAGATCGCACCACCGTATACAAAGTGTGTAATAGACCGCACCATTTAGCACCCGAGCGAGCGATCGACACGCATTGGTAAACATTTGATTTCATCTGGAGCCTAGTGAGTACACAACAATGTCAACGTTTTAGCTTAACTTGGTCTTATTCTAGCCCATATATTGACTAGCCTGGCCCATATATTGACTAGTCTAGCTCATATATTGACTAGTCTAGCCCATATATTGACTAGTCTAGCCCATATATTGACTAGTCTAGCCTAAATATTGACTAGTCCCCCATAAATTGACTAGTCTAGACCATTTATTGACTAGTCTAGCCCATATATTGACTAGTCTAGCCTAAATATTGACTAGTCCCCCATAAATTGACTAGTCTAGACCATTTATTGACTAGTCTAGCACATATATTGAATAGCCTGGCCCAATATATTTACTAGTCTAGCCCATAAATTGACTAGTCTAGACCATTTATTGACTAGTCTAGCACATATATTGAATAGCCTGGCCCAATATATTTACTAGTCTAGCCAATATACATTGACTAGTCTAGACTATATATTGACTAGTCTAACCCATATATTAACTAGTCTGGCCCTTATATTGACTAGTCTGGCCCTTATATTGACTAGTCTAGACTATATATTGACTAGTCTAGTCCATATATTGACTAGTCTGGCCCTTATATTGACTAGTCTGGCCCTTATATTGACTAGTCTAGACTATATATTGACTAGTCTAGTCCATATATTGACTAGTCTGGCCCTTATATTGACTAGTCTGGCCCTTATATTGACTAGTCTAGACTATATATTGACTAGTCTAACCCATATATTGACTAGTCTAGCTCAATAAAATGAATTTGCCAAACACATGACTTAGCTAGTCAAGTTAAGATAAGACCATGTTAAGGTCCTCTACCGTCCTTAACACGCAAAGTCCTCTACCCACCCCAAATTACACGTCCTACACCAGATACACGTCCTACACCAGATACACGTCCTACACCAGATACACGTCCTACACCAGATACACGTCCTACACCAGATACACGTCCTACACCAGATACACGTCCTTTACCAGATACACGTCCTTTACCAGATACACGTCCTATACCAGATACACGTCCTATACCAGATACACGTCCTATACCAGATACACGTCCTATACCAGATACACGTCCTACACCAGATACACGTCCTACACCAGATACACGTCCTATACCAGATACACGTCATATACCAGATACACGTCATACACCAGATACACGTCCTACACCAGATACACGTCCTACACCAGATACACGTCCTACACCAGATACACGTCCTACACCAGATACACGACTTACACCAGATACACGTCCTTTACCAGATACACGTCCTACACCAGATACACGTCCTTTACCAGATACACGTCCTACACCAGATACACGTCCTTTACCAGATACACGTCCTTTACTAGATACACGTCCTACACCAGATACACGTCCTACACCAGATACACGTCCTACACCAGATACACGACCTACTCCAGATACACGTCCTACACCAGATACACGTCCTACACCAGATACACGTCCTTTACCAGATACAAGTCCTACACCAGATACACGTCCTACACCAGATACACGTCCTTTACCAGATACACGTCCTACACCAGATACACGTCCTACACCAGATACACGTCCTATACCAGATACACGTCCTACACAAGATACACGTCCTTTACCAGATACACGTCCAACACCAGATACACGTCCTACACCAGATACACGTCCTTTACCAGATACACGTCCTTTACCAGATACACGTCCTTTACCAGATACACGTCCTACACAAGATACACGTCCTTTACCAAATACACGTCCTACACCAGATACACGTCCTTTACCATACACGTCCTACACCAGATACACGTCCTACACCAGATACACGTCCTACACCAGATACACGTCCTTTACCAGATACACGTCCTACACCAGATACACGTCCTACACCAGATACACGTCCAACACAAGATACACGTCCTTTACTAGATACACGTCCTACACCAGATACACGTCCTATACCAGATACACGTCCTACACAAGATACACGTCCTTTACCAGATACACGTCCTTTACCAGATACACGTCCTACACCAGATACACGTCCTTTACCAGATACACGTCCTTTACCAGATACAAGTCCTTTACCAGATACACGTCCTACACCAGATACACGTCCTTTACCAAATACACGTCCTACACCAGATACACGTCCTTTACCAGATACAAGTCCTACACCAGATACACGTCCTACACCAGATACACGTCCTACACCAGATACACGTCCTTTACCAGATACACGTCCTACACCAGATACACGTCCTACACCAGATACACGTCCTACACCAGATACACGTCCTTTACCAGATACACGTCCTACACCAGATACACGTCCTACACCAGATACACGTCCTACACAAGATACACGTCCTTTACCAGATACACGTCCTACACCAGATACACGTCCTACACCAAATACACGTCCTACACCAGATACACGTCCTTTACCAGATACACGTCCTTTACCAGATACACGTCCTACACCAGATACACGTCCTTTACCAGATACACGTCCTACACCAGATACACGTTCTTTACCAGATACACGTCCTGTACCAGATACACGTCCTACACCAGATACACGTCCTACACCAGATACACGTCCTACACCAGATACACGTCCTATACCAGATACACGTCCTATACCAGATACACGTCCTACACCAGATACACGTCCTACACCAGATACACGTCCTACACCAGATAAACGTCCTACACCAGATACACGTCCTACACCAGATACACCATCTTTACCAGATACACGTCCTGTACCAGATACACGTCCTACACCAGATACACGTCCTACACCAGATACACGTCCTACACCAGATACACGTCCTACACCAGATACACGTCCTACACCAGATACACGTCCTACACCAGATACACGTCCTACACCAGATACACATCCTACACCAGATACACGTCCTACACCAGATACACGTCCTTTACCAGATACACGTCCTACACCAGATACACGTCCTACACCAGATACACGTCCTTTACCAGATACACGTCCTACACCAGATACACGTCCTACACCAGATACACGTCCTTTACCAAATACACGTCCTACACCAGATAACGTCCTACTTCAGATACACGTCCTCCCACCCCAGCACGTGATCATGGACCGGAAGTACATCCCCACCGAGCACCTGACCCAGCACAGCGCCATAGACGGGCACACCATCACCAGCAACCAGGCCCAGCTACTGGAGCAGAGCCTGAGGGAGAGGGCTGGGAGGGAGGCGACACTCACCCAGTTCCCCAGCCTTGACATCCAGCACAGGTAACTTTCGGCTTGTCACGTGATTTGGGCAGCCTAATATCAGGCAACTTCCGGGTTGTCACGTGATTTGGGCAGCTTAATATCAGGTAACTTACGGGTTGTCACGTGATTTGGGCAGCTTAATATCAGGTAACTTTATTTCCGGGTTGTCACGTGATTTGGGCAGCCTAATATCAGGTAACTTACGGGTTGTCACGTGATTTGGGCAGGCTTAATATCAGGTACCTTCCGGCTTGTCACGTGATTTGGGCAGCCTTATATCAGGTAACTTCCGGGTTGTCACGTGATTTGGGCAGCCTTATATCAGGTAACTTCCGGGTTGTCACGTGATTTGGGCAGCCTTATATCAGGTAACTTCCGGTTCCAACCAGCTCTCGCTACATTATTGAAACTGGTGAACTCTACTTTACCTGCCCTATGCACCGTAGAATAATCGCTCGAAAACCCGAAAGTCACGAAATCGTGTCAATATTTACAGATACCTTGGGATATGTGCCAAAATAAATCGTGTCAATATCCACAAATATATCTAGATATGTACCAAAAACTCGTGTCAATATCCACCGATTAGTTGGGATCCGTTCCGAAAATTAATCGTGTCAATATCCACAGGCAAATCGGGATCTATACCAAACCTAAACTGTGTCAATATCCACAGATATATCGGGATCTGAGCCAAACATAAATCGTGTCAATATCCACTGATATATCGGGATCAATGCAAACATAAATCGTGTAAATATCCACAGATATATCGGGATCTATACCCAAAATAAATCGTGTCAATATCCACAGATTTGTCGGTATCTGCGCGAACAAAGGTAACCTGGTGTTCACGGACACACCTGTGGAGGCGCCAGACTACAACATGAGCAGGAGCACCTGCAGCTTTACATACCAGCGTCCCATGCAGCACCCCATGTACAAGACTAGCAAGTGAGTAGGTCAAGGTGACCATTTTATTTAGGTCAAGGTGACAAACCCATGCAGCACCCCATGTACAAGACTAGCAAGTGAGTAGGTCAAGGTGACCATTTTATTTAGGTCAAGGTGACAAACCCATGCAGCACCCCATGTACAAGACTAGCAAGTGAGTAGGTCAAGGTGATCATTTTATTTAGGTCAAGGTGACCAACACATGCAGCACCCCATGTACAAGACTAGCAAGTAAGTAGGTCAAGGTGACCAACCCATGCAGCACCCCATGTACAAGACTAGCAAGTAAGTAGGTCAAGGTGACCATTTTATTTAGGTCAAGGTGACAAACCCATGCAGCACCCCATGTACAAGACTAGCAAGTGAGTAGGTCAAGGTGATCATTTTATTTAGGTCAAGGTGACCAACCCATGCAGCACCCCATGTACAAGACTAGCAAGTAAGTAGGTCAAGGTGACCATTTTATTTAGGTCAAGGTGACCAACCCATGCAGCACCCCATGTACAAGACTAGCAAGTAAGTAGGTCAGGGTGACCAACCAATGTGGGTCAAGGTGACCAACCCATGCAGCACCCCATGTACAAGACTAGCAAGTAAGTAGGTCAAGGTGACCAATTTATGTAGGTCAAGGTGACCAACCCATGCAACACCCCATGTACAAGACTAGCAAGTAAGTAGGTCAAGCTATCATTTTATTTAGGTCAATTTGGCCAACCCATGCAGCACCCCATGTACAAGACTAGCAAGTAAGTAGGTCAAGGTGAACAACCCATGCAGCACCCCATGTACAAGACTAGCAAGTAAGTAGGTCAAGGTGAACAACCCATGCAGCACCCCATGTACAAGACTAGCAAGTAAGTAGGTCAAGGTGAACAACCCATGCAGCACCCCATGTACAAGACTAGCAAGTAAGTAGGTCAAGCTATCATTTTATTTAGGTCAATTTGGCCAACCCATGCAGCACCCCATGTACAAGACTAGCAAGTAAGTAGGTCAAGGTGAACAACCCATGCAACACCCCATGTACAAGACTAGCAAGTAAGTAGGTCAAGGTGAACAACCCATGCAGCACCCCATGTACAAGACTAGCAAGTGAGTAGGTCAAGGTGAACAACCCATGCAGCACCCCATGTAGAAGACTAGCAAGTAAGTAGGTCAGGGTGACCAACCAATGTGGGTCAAGGTGACCAACCCATGCAGCACCCCATGTACAAGACTAGCAAGTAAGTAGGTCAAGGTGACCAATTCATGTAGGTCAAGGTGAACAACCCATGCAGCACCCCATGTACAAGACTAGCAAGTAAGTAGGTCAAGCTATCATTTTATTTAGGTCAATTTGGCCAACCCATGCAGCACCCCATGTACAAGACTAGCAAGTAAGTAGGTCAAGGTGAACAACCCATGCAGCACCCCATGTACAAGACTAGCAAGTAAGTAGGTCAAGGTGATCAACCCATGCAGCACCCCATGTACAAGACTAGCAAGTAAGTAGGTCAAGGTGAACAACCCATGCAGCACCCCATGTACAAGACTAGCAAGTGAGTTGGCCAAGCTGACGAAACCATGTGGGTCAATTTAACGTCCCATTCAGCACCCCAATATAGGTCAAGCTCACCACCCCCATACGGCACACCATGTACAAAAACAGCAAGTAATTTGGTCAAATTGAAGAACCCATGCAGTACCCCATATGATTAAATTGATAATCCCATGTTGCACCCCACATAGGTCGGGTTGACTAATCAATGCAGCCCCCCCCCCCCCCCCCCCATTGTATGTCAAGCTGGCAAACATCACCACACATACAAAACCAGCACATCAGCCAATGCTCATTAAACACCACGTCTCAAAATGTAAAAACCAGCACGTTAGTTATATTTTTCGTGAACAACGTACTTACACCTCTCATCTGTCTGTCTGTCTGTCTGTCTGTCTGTCCAGCGGTCAGTACGGCAGGAAACCCTGGCTGTCCAACACACCCATCGTCTTCTTCCCACGTGACCAGGAGTTCTCCACCCGGCAGGCGGTGGGCGGGGTCTACGAGGACACCCACCTGACCACAGAGATGGACAAGAAGATCATTGATGACGTCACCCACAAGTCGCAGTAGCTATGACGTCAGAGGGAAAAACGGGTGTGAGGGTGGTAGATTATATACAATGTTTTTATACATTTGAGTTTTATATTATATTATTTGATAAAAGATAATTTAGCTGATGTTTTCAGTGAATTTGAAAAGTGTTTAAACGGTTAATAGTTTTTTTTTATTAATTGCAAGGAATTTTTGTTTAGTCTGAGCAAGGCTCAACACTAGCTCAGCTAATTATGTTTCTGGCATGTGGGAGAGTTTGTTTGATGGTCTGCTTGACATGAGCTCACGTATGTATTGGTAGTGTAATGTATGTATTACTGGTGTCACGTATATATCGATGGTGTCACGTAAATATTACTGGTGTCATGTACGTATCGGTGGTGTCATTATGTTCTTATAATTTTCTCCTGCTGTTAAAATTTATTGTTTCAGTTTTCCGACGTATCTTTCTGTCCCAATTTACCTCAGGTCATATTTTTTAAGATATAATATCTTTTTCACTGTACCGTATCTTAGTGACGTATATTATCAAAATTCTAAAATTAACTTTATACAATAAAAATCTCTTTATTAAAAGTGATTTATAATCACTAGAGTTGTTGAGTGTTATTTGTAAAGTCAGTATTGTCAGTAATATCAGTAAAGTCAGTACTGTTATTCAGTTATCAGACGATTCATAAAAGTCAGGAATGATAGTAAAGTCAGTAATGTTTGTGAATTAAGAAAAAGTTAGTAAAGTCAGTAATGATAGTGAATCGAGTAATGCCATAAACGTTATTAACTCAGTAAAGTGAGTAATGTCACAAAAGTTAGACATTTCATTAAAGTCAATAATGTTAGTGAACTGAGAAGAAAATTCCCATTGAATCTCTACAAGTAACACACACCGTACAAGGATTGGTAAGACGAAGACACAATGGCGCTTCCTTTGATAAATCAAATCTAAGGTCAAGGTTCGTCCTAAACTTGTACAGTAAACAACGTAAAAAGTTATCAATGAACAGAAATTCACCTCTCACTAGACAAGGATTATGACAATCATATTCTCATAAATACGCGAAGTATTTTTTAGCCGCCAGTAGGGAGAAAAACAGTTTTACGCAGGGGAAGTAATCGCAATTTTCTTCTTTCCATCGTATAAGATTAGGTTGTCTCCTATAAGGGTAAAGATGTTGATCTCATCAGGTCATGTGTTTTTATTCAACAGTGACACCGTGCGCTACCTCATACATACTCTTTTAGATACCCTGCACCCTACACTTTCATACTCTCCATGGGGCCCTACACTCTGTCACCCTACACTCCATGTCACCCTACACTCCATGTCACCCTACACTCCATGTCACCCTACACTCCATACCACCCTACACTCCATACCACTCTACACTCCATACCACCCTACACTCCATACCACCCTACACTCCATGTCACCCTACACCCCATACCACCCTACACTCCATACCACCCTACACTCCATGTCACCCTACACTCCATGTCACCCTACACTCTGTCACCCTACACTCCATGTCACCCTACACTCTGTCACCCTACACTCCATACCACCCTACACTCCATGTCACCCTACACCCCATACCACCCTACACTCCATACCACCCTACACTCCATGCCACCCTACACTCCATGCCACCCTACACTCCATGTCACCCTACACTCTGTCACCCTACACTCCATACCACCCTACACTCCATGTCATCCTACACCCCATACCACCCTACACTCCATACCACCCTACACTCCATGCCACCCTACACTCTGTCACCCTACACTCCATGCCACCCTACACTCCATGTCACCCTACACTCTGTCACCCTACACTCCATGCCACCCTACACTCCATGTCACCCTACACTCCATACCAGCCTACACTCCATACCACCCTACACTCCATACCACCCTACACTCCATGTCAGCCTACACTCCATACCACCCTACACTCCATACCACCCTACACTCCATGTCACCCTACACTCCATACCACCCTACACTCCATACCACCCTACACTCCATGTCACCCTACACTCCATGTCACCCTACACTCCATACCACCCTACACTCCATGCCACACTACACTCCATACCACCCTACACTCCATGCCACACTACACTCCATACCACCCTACACTCCATACCACCCTACACTCCATACCACCCTACACTCCATGCCACACTACACTCCATACCACCCTACACTCCATGCCACACTACACTCCATACCACCCTACACTCCATGTCACCCTACACTCTGTCACCCTACACTCCATGCCACCCTACACTCCATACCACCCTACACTCCATACTACCCTACACTCCATACCACCCTACACTCCATACCACCCTACACTCCATGTCACCCTACACTCTGTCACCCTACACTCCATACCACCCTACACTCCATGCCACACTACACTCCATACCACCCTACACTCCATGTCACCCTACACTCTGTCACCCTACACTCCATGCCACCCTACACTCCATACCACCCTACACTCCATACTACCCTACACTCCATACCACCCTACACTCCATACCACCCTACACTCCATGTCACCCTACACTCTGTCACCCTACACTCCATGCCACCCTACACTCCATACCACCCTACACTCCATGCCACACTACACTCCATACCACCCTACACTCCATGCCACACTACACTCCATACCACCCTACACTCCATGCCACACTACACTCCATACCACCCTACACTCCATGTCACCCTACACTCTGTCACCCTACACTCCATGCCACCCTACACTCCATACCACCCTACACTCCATGCCACACTACACTCCATGCCACCCTACACTCCATACCACCCTACACTCCATGCCACCCTACACTCCATACCACCCTACACTCCATGCCACACTACACTCCATACCACCCTACACTCCATGCCACACTACACTCCATACCACCGTACACTCCATGTCACCCTACACTCCATACCACCCTACTCCATGTAACCCTACACTCTGTCACCCTACACTCCATGTCACCCTACACTCCATGTCACCCTACACTCCATACCACCCTACACTCCATACCACCCTACACTCCATACCACCCTACACTCCATACCACCCTACACTCCATACCACCCTACACTCCATACCACCCTACACTCCATGTCACCCTACACTCCATACCACCCTACACTCCATACCACCCTACACTCCATGTCACCCTACACTCCATGTCACCCTACACTCCATGTCACCCTACACTCCATACCACCCTACACTCCATACCACCCTACACTCCATACCACCCTACACTCCATGTCACCCTACACTCCATACCACCCTACACTCCATGTCACCCTACACTCCATACCACCCTACACTCCATACCACCCTACACTCCATGTCACCCTACACTCCATACCACCCTACACTCCATACCACCCTACACTCCATACCACCCTACACTCCATACCACCCTACACTCCATACCACCCTACACTCCATGTCACCCTACACTCCATGTCACCCTACACTCCATACCACCCTACACTCCATACCACCCTACACTCCATGCCACACTACACTCCATACCACCCTACACTCCATGCCACACTACACTCCATACCACCCTACACTCCATGTCACCCTACACTCTGTCACCCTACACTCCATGCCACCCTACACTCCATGCCACCCTACACTCCATACTACCCTACACTCCATGCCACCCTACACTCCATACCACCCTACACTCCATGCCACACTACACTCCATACCACCCTACACTCCATGCCACACTACACTCCATACCACCCTACACTCCATGCCACACTACACTCCATACCACCCTACTCCATGTAACCCTACACTCTGTCACCCTACACTCCATGTCACCCTACACTCCATGTCACCCTACACTCCATACCACCCTACACTCCATACCACCCTACACTCCATATCACCCTACACTCCATACCACCCTACACTCCATACCACCCTACACTCCATGTCACCCTACATACCATGTCACCATACACTCCATACCACCCTACACTCCATATCACCCTACACTCCATACCACCGTACACTCCATACCCCCCTTCACTCCATACCACCCTACACTCCATGTCACCCTACACTACATAATATTGAATACTCCACATAGTGACACCATACAATCCATGACACCCTACACTCTACACTTTGTGACACCCTACACTCCATTTTATTTTAACTGACATTCTGACATGTAAAATACATTTGGTTACATCTTTAAAAATTCTGCTTTCACAATGTCAACTTGCATTGTATGACTTAAAAATATCGAGAGACCAAATCTAGAGCTGTTGGAAAGCTAATTGTTAAAATGTCTGAAATCTGATTATAAAAAACTGTAATGAGTAAAATTATGGAAAAAAATCTTTTAGAATAGCGCCGAACCAGTCGAACTCGTTACATCCGTGATAGATTTTTTTACAATAATTGTTATGTTTTTTTGTTGGTTTTTGTGTGTTTACATATTGCTGACGTTGAAAGCTGAACCTGACACATACAGGAACTATGGAGCCAAATTGTATGTCAGACTACGATTTAGTGGAAGAGAACATTATGTAATGTAAAATAACTTGAGGATTTTAAACTCTTGTTGTTTTGTAAAGACAATTTGAAGATGGTGGACATTGCGATGTCATTTATAAGCAGATAGATGGTTTAATTTATAATTTACTGGACATTGTGAAAATATTTTGAACATGCTGGACATTGTGACGACAAAATATTTGTATATTATGCTGAAATGTCGTTTGCCAGAAAAAGAGAGTTGTATCAAAAGATATGTTAAAATATATTTATTTGTGTTGTGTGTGTGAGCATGTACCTTTGTGTGTATGTGTTTGACCCAATTAATTTTGTTCCCTTGGTAACATACTATGTATGATCATGCTACTCAATGTGCCAATTACATATTTTTATGAATGTCTAAAGAAAATCTATAGTTTTACCAGGGTTCAACCCTTCCCCAACCCCCACCCCTAAAATTTAGGCCCACCCCATCCCCAACGAAAATTTTAAGTGCCCCCTCCCCCCCCCCCCTCTTCCTCGGAAAAAAGTCTGAAAGAAAGAAACTGTGTGCAAGTATGCTAATGTTGACCTTTCTCTCTATGTTTGACGACATACCATCGCAGAACTACTCCTGTCCCCTCGGATAGAGCCGGATTGGGAATGAAGTTAAATTAGCTACAGCTAATACCCCTCCTCCCCCCACCCTTGTCATGGGGTTGTCCCAAAGGTATACTGGCTAACCGTGGTGGGCATTTTGTCACCAAATATATTGTTAACATTTTTGTAATAATTTTCATTTACTTTTTTTTAACCGTGGCAGAGGCATAGCTATCTTTCCACCCCGGTTATCAACTCACTTTATTTTTGTTAGCAAACTTCTTTTGTGAACTGTGAATAATACTAGGCACTAATGTAAAAACATTTGGACTTAGAATGGGAATTTATAGAAAATAGCTTCGGACATTTATCAAGTCTAATCCGGGCCTGTCCTTGCATACACCTTATGTCACCTTACACTCCATACCACCCTACACTCCATGCCACCCTACACTCCATACCACCCTACACTCCATGCCACCCTACACTCCATACCACCCTACACTCCATACCACCCTACACTCCATACCACCCTACACTCCATACCACCCTACACTCCATACCACCCTACACCCCATGCCACCCTACACTCCATGACACCCTACACTCCATACCACCCTACACTCCATGCCACCCTACACTCCATACTACCCTACACTCCATACCACCCTACACTCCATACCACCCTACACCCCATACCACCCTACACTCCATACCACCCTACACTCCATACCACCCTACACTCCATGACACCTTACACTCCTACCACATCTGCATGTAATGGGCCAGCTATAAATAAACCGACCGAACAACGAACAAACCTATCCGACTTACAAAATAATTTTCTGCTTCCGTGCCGTTACCTAACTCGCGCATTCATTTCCTCCGGAACTATTTTCCCGCTCTCGATTCGGTATCACCAGGCCATAAAATAGTTCTAGACTAGGGCTCGGGGTGGGAGGGGTGGGGGTTGGGGGGCCGCTAACGACCAGAAAATTTCTAAAGTAAATGACATCATTTGAGCGGCCGGTCCCCCGCCATGAAAGAATTGATTCTTCTGTCAATAGGAGGCGGGAGGGGATGGTGGGGAAAGACATTGATTACCATATTTCTTGTTTGGGGCGGGGTCTCAGTTGGTCAAAGTTCAGCTAACAGATTTTTTTTAAAGAAAACTTTATTGAACCTCGGAAAATATGTTTTTTTTTCTCCTTTTGATTAGTGTAAAGATTAGATAATTTGTATTAAACCAATTAGACGTATATAAAAGCTATTCTGTGGAAGTTTGAGAATTTTTTTTTCCCTATCCCAGCACCTGTACAATCTCATGATTAAAAAAAAAATTCGTTGGAGTTAATTGATTAAATTTTAATTAAAATTATTTTTTTAAAACAATTACACCGAAGTGAGTTAATTTGTATTGAATTGAGAGTTTCAGAGTTCTAAAGGGAACTAATTCCACCGAATATTCACTAAAGGAGTTAATTTCGACGAATATTCATCAAAGGGAGTAAAAGTAGCCGAATATTTACAAAAGCGAGTTCATTTTAACTGAACAAACTGGAGTTAGTTCTGTTCATCTTTTACATATAAAATTAATTTTACTGATAGATCTATTTCCTCAAAGAATTTAATAGTACACAATTTTTACTGAGCAATGTGTATTTTATTTTTTACTAAACCGTCAGTTAACTAATCAAGAAAGTACTCTACGCAGTGGCGTAGCGAGGTCGGGTGTCACCCGGTGCGGCACTCAATGGTGTCACTCCCCAGAGGCGTAGCGACCCTTCATGGGGACAAACTTTGAATTTTCGATTTGTACCCCCCCCCCCCCCCCTCAAACTTTCGATTTGCACCCCCCACCCCCTCAAACTTTCGATTTGCACCTCTTAAAGACCTCTTTAACACTCGAATTAATCACTGAATTAAGTGGAATTATCATTTTTGCTATTTTTGCCTTGGTATCACCCCCCCCCCCCTAAATGGTGTCGCCCGGTGCGATCCGCACCACCGCCGCCCCCTCCCCCCCTCGCTACGCCTCTGTCTTTACGTTATGTATTTTCACTATTCTTCTGACCCCCCCAAAAAAAAGTCTCATATGTTTCTTGTTCTGGTAGCAATACCCGTGCCCATAAATCAGGGTGAGGTAGAAGGAATGAGTTCTGTCAGTGTTAATGTCACAGTTCCTGTGTTCCTACCCTTCGTTTGTTCTACAGCTGGTCCACCCGCGGGCCGCATATGGCCCACATTAAACCGAGAACATAGAACGTCGTTGGCAGTGTAAGAATTATATTGATACCCAACAGCAAGCAAATGTAGGCCATAATGGTTCAAAGTGATACGGGTCAGTTGTAGGTTAGATTAGAATAGGTTAGAATGGTCTAGAACGTACGGGGCGTGTGTGAGTTGAGTTTAACCTAGTGTGTAGTAACCCCGGTGTGTTTATGTATTGCTATCCCGAGGTTGAATGTCGCTATAGGGCTGGTAAGTAGGTCACCAACCAGTTATATGGCTCATGCAGGTTTTTATTGAGCCGTAGAGCTGGTTGGTGACCTACTTACCAGCCCTATAAAAGCTGGAGTGAACGATGTTAAGGGGCTGGCTTTTGTTAGTAGCGGCTAGGGACGAGGGCTTGTTGTGTAATGATAAAGAAGAAATGTTAGATAAAGGTTTGAACATTGCCTTGAATCGTGGTTGGAGTTAAATGAAAGATCGACCGTAACACAAGGATAAAATACTCTCGTTGGAGAATATAATGAGCTATAGTTATATTTTGGGGGAATTGAAAAAAATTGCTGTTTTAGAAATGGGTAAAAATTTTATAAAAAACCCACAGAGAAAAAAATCTGAAAAACAGACAGACTAACTTGTAATGAAAAGAATGTAAACAAGAGCAACACTTTACTTTTGTAAGGGCAACGCACTACATAAAAAAGGACAACTCTCTAATTTAGACAAGGGTGACAACCTACCTTAGCATGGGCAACAACATACACTAAAAAAGGCCTCAAAAATACATCTGGGCCTGTGTGTTGCCTGTCTGACTAAATGTGTCTGACTAAATTTTGTCTGATAAATTTTGTCTGATAAATTTTGTCTGATAAATTTTGTCTGATAAATTTTGTCTGATAAATTTTGTCTGATAAATTTAGTCAGACAAAATTTATCAGTAATATCAGACAAAATTTATAAGACAAAATTTATCAGACAAAATTTATAAGACAAAATTTATCAGACAAAATTCGTCAGACAGTTGAGCCCATAAAATCTACGATCTCAGTAATTAAAAAAAATGATGCGATTGATCACCGAAGTATGCCGTCCCTTTGTTAAATAACTTCATACTTAGTCTCGTTAATCATTTATATTCAACGTCTTTCTAAATCTTAACAGTGAAGTGCAGAGTGTGTGAGAATGTAGGCTACTTGTTAGCTAAGTTCAACAAAAGGTTCCTTATAAAAATAATACAGCTAAAGGGATGGAATGTCTTTCGGCATAAATGAACAAATCGAATAACTCAATAAAAAATCCCTAGAATCACCCACTGTACCTTATAAAATATCCGTAAATGGACCAATGTCCGTTATAAAAATTCTATAGGATGATCCATTGTAAATTATTAAATTGCATATATTGATCCAATGTCCGTTATAAAAGTCACAGATAATAATTAATGTCAGTGTAAAAATATCTTAGCAAGAATATACACTTTTTAAAAGTGTCCCCTCTAAAAAATATTTACAATGAACAATGACCCCTTAAAAAATATTTAGAATGAACAAATTCCCCCTTAAAAAATATTTAGAATGAACAAATTCCCCCTTAAAAAATATTTAGAATGAACAAATTCCCCTTTAAAAATATTAAAGTGAACAAATGCCACCTTAAAAATACCTCAGCTAAAATGGCCACATTAAATTCGATCAGTCAGTTTTTAAGGTAACAAGCAGAGAACAAAATCCCGAATTCCATGTTGGAAAGGGAGAGCATCTGGAACTCTTTAATCAAGGGAGAGAATCTAGAGAGAAAAATCCGGGGACATTTATAACAAGGGAGAGAACATTTGAATAAAAGTATTTGTAAATACTCGGGACAGTGTCAACATATCTTTCGCGAAACCCGCAGCGTCTAGTGTTTATAAAATATGGACGCCCCATTCACACCCCACACTCCCCCTCACGCCCCGCCCTAGACCCGCCTCCCATCCATCATTATTAGCATTCAGTGATGATATGTTGAAATCAATAGTTCACTAATCAAATGTAAACAATAGTCATCGATTACATGCTAAACTTCCCATGCCTTCAGGGACTATAACGACACGATAAGGACCAGAGGGGGGGGGGGGATTTTTTTACCACAGGGAGTCAAAGAGTGCGGTTTTTTTTTCGAGTAAGTTTGACGGAATTATGGAAACATTAACGTAACTACCGAAGTCACGCATCTAATTGTTAGGATAATTTCGAGATCCAAATGGTTGAAACAAGTTCATTATAAAAATAAAATAGTTACCTTTTAGATCTGGCAGACCACGAGACGAATGAATAAGAGTTCACCTGTTTCTTTGACTCGGCAAATGAAAGGAGAAAGTGATCAGCATTCCATCCATCCATCTATACTTCCCTAACGTGAGGCTCTCATCAGAGCTGGATGGATTCAGGGACGTCCTGCATACTCAAACCCGGGGTGCGAACTCAGCTTTTCGGGTTAGAAGTTTTATCCCCGAACCAGTGTTTCTTCCAGGCATCTCTTCGCGGAGCCCCCTCCCCCCCCCCCCCCCGAAGATAGTCTACCGCCCCCCCCCCCCCCACCGAACGAAATGGAATTTATATTGAAAATATATACTTTTAATAGTGTCCACCCCCCCCCCCCTTCCCGAAAATTTCAAGAGTCCCGTCCGTACCCGTCCGTCCCCGTCCGTCCCCGTCCGTCCCCGTCCGTCCCCGTCCGTCCCCCCCCCCCCCCCTCGGAGAAAAAAGTCTGGAAGAAACACTGTCCCCTATCATCCGACCACCCCGTCCCCCTCACATACCGAGGACCGAATGATAAGGCGACTGTTGGATGATGATGTCTAAATATAGAGCGTTAGTTGGATACTGGGGGCAGTAGGGTTGGTGAAGCTCGTGATAACTTAACCTAATAGTCTCGAGTTCGAACCCCTAGGCTGATGAGGTTCGATAGCTAAGGACAGCAACTCTGCTAGAAGAGACAACTCCAAAATCAAAACAAACAACTGCTGCCTTGTAGTTTGTTCTTGGTTGGAAAAAAGGCTATGGAAGCAAATCCAAAAAAAAAAAGCAGGATGAAATCGGAGTCAACGGTCTATGTAACGCATAATTTGACGCGTAAAACTTAATTTTATTGAAGGAAATCTGGTCCATCTTTATAAAATTAAGAACGAAGAAGAAGATATTGAGTTGTTTGGTTTATACTGAAAGCCTATAGGATTTAATCAAGCTACATGTTATGCTGTTTAGAAAAAAATGAAATCCATCCCAACGGACACCTCAACTATCCAATCATCTCTAACTGACGACCCCATCGTCCCATTGTTCACAGGTAAACTCTGTATTTATATTTTACTTGTCTCCTCTTTCATCTTAAACTCCCATCTCGTGTTGTGAGTTTTTGCTGCACAAAATATATCTGATCTTCTGGCCATCTTGGGGTGATAAATCGTTTTCATCGACAACATCATTTCCTGGGGGGGGGGGGGGGGGGGGGGGAAGGGGGGGGTGCAACATCACATCACCCCCACCCCCCTCCCAGACAACTTAAGGACCCGCTGATACAAAAGTTGTCTGACAGACGATAATGCACGTGCAACAGATTCACGTGCTGGACCAGAGTTCCATCTCGTGGAGAGGTGGGGGCTGGGGGTGGAGAGGTGGGGGTGGAGATGTGGGGGGTGGGGGTGGAGAGGTGGGGGTAGGCGGTGGGGTTGAAGAGGTGGGGGTGGAGAATATCGAGGGTACATTTTTTTCTTGAAGATTAGAAAAACACTTGATGATCGTTTTTTTTAGTGTGTGGGGATGTTTGGGTGGGATGTGTCACGTCGTGATATTGTCACGTCTAGTTGTGTCGTGACACGTTATGATGTGTCACGCTATAATGTGTCACGTTACGGTGACAGAGACTCACGGGGGCCCACTTGGAACTTCAGAGAACTACAGACCTACATGAACATAAATTTTATTTGAAAATACGGAGACCTGTGCGGCGCAGCTGAAACGTACTAAGACCTACATGTTATCCTACATAGACCTACAGTCCTCATGGTCCTACATAGACCTACAGTCCTCATGGTCCTAAATAGACCTACAGTCCTCATGGTCCTAAATAGACCTACAGTCCTCATAGTCCTAAATAGACCTACAATCCTCATGGCCCTACAGTGATCCAGAGTCCTCATGGTCCTGCAGCCCTCATTGTCCTACACAGACCTACAGTCCTCATGGACCTACAGAGACTTACAGATCTACATGGAGACCTACAGAAACGTAGACCTACGACCTAAGCCATTGCAGCTAACTCGAATATAATGTGCCTTAATTTTTTTTAAAATTATTTATTGAAACTAGCATAATCGATCATTACTAAAAGCACATTTTGGAAGTGTTAAAATAATTCAAACAGCCTAATCTAAATATAAACATCGTCATTGATTAAACTTCAAACCTCCAACGAGATTCCGCATATATTTAAGTAATGGAGGAGTGTGGGTATAGCGGAAGGGGGTGGGGGAGAGGGGGGGGGGGTAAGATCGTTTGATGAAGTGGACCCGATGGGTCAGAAGGGATACGGCCAATGGAATACATGTGTGGTCAGTGATGGATGGAAAGTTGAGTGTTACAGGTGGGTGTTATAATTTAGTGGATGTTTGTTATAGGTGGATGTTATAGGTGGATGTTTGTTATAGGTGGATGTTACAGGTGGATGTTTGTTATAGGTGGATGTTATAGGTGGATGTTTGTTATAGGTGGATGTTATAGGTGGATGTTAGAGGTGTATGTTATAGGTGGATGTGATAGGTGGATGTTTGTTATAGGTGGATGTTATAGGTGGATGTTTGTTATAGGTGGATGTTACAGGTGGATGTTAGAGGTGTATGTTATAGGTGGATGTGATAGGTGGATGTTATAGGTGGATGTTTGTTATAGGTGGATGTTATAGGTGGATGTTTGTTATAGGTGGATGTTACAGGTGGATGTTAGAGGTGTATGTTATAGGTGGATGTTATAGGTGGATCTAATAGGTGGATGTTACAGATGGATCTTATAGGTGGATGTTATAGGTGATGTTATAGGTGAATGTTATAGATGGATGTTATAGGTGGATGTTATAGGTGGATGTTATAGGTGGATGTTATAGGTGCATGTTATAGGTGGATGTTATAGGTGCATGTTATAGGTGGATGTTATAGGTGGATGTTATAGGTGGATGTTATAGGTGCATGTTATAGGTGAATGTTATAGGTGGATGTTATAGGTGAATGTTATAGGTGGATGTTATAGGTGGATGTTATAGGTGGATGTTATAGGTGGATGTTATAGGTGCATGTTATAGGTGGATGTTATAGGTGCATGTTATAGGTGGATGTTATAGGTGGATGTTATAGGTGGATGTTGTAGGTGGATGTTATAGGTGGATGTTATAGGTGCATGTTATAGGTGGATGTTATAGGTGGTTGTTATAGGTGGATGTTATAGGTGGATGTTATAGGTAGATTTTATAGGTGGATGTTTTAAGTGGATTGTATAGGTGAATGTTATAGGTGGATGTTATAGGTGGATGTTATAGGTGGATGTTATAGGTGGATGTTGTAGGTGAATGTTATAGGTGGATGTTATAGGTGGATGTTATAGGTGAATGTTATAGGTGGATGTTATAGGTGGATGTTATAGGTGGATGTTGTAGGTGGATGTTATAGGCGGATGTTTATATAGACGGATGTTGGTTTGGTTAATGGGAGGGGTATTGAATGACTCTTGTGTTAGTCGTGTATATGTAAAGTAGTAATTGTATAGGAAGAAAGGGTTGAAAGGACGTAAAATAATAGGGAGACCATGACAACAAGGGAAACTTATCTCCACCAATACCCCCCCCCCCCATCCCCCACCATACACACATCAGCTTTAAATCTCAGTGAATGACAGACTATTTTGACAACACGGTCATTTACAACAGCCTGTCGTCAACCTCGTCCCCCACCCCCCCAGACTGACCCCCTCCCACGTATACTGCGCCCCACACACGTATACTGTTCTCCCCCCACCCCTAGCCGCCCATCCAGCTGTCTCGTGTCTAGAACTACCTATCAGTTCTGGCAGAGCCCCAGCAGACGATACGCTCGTTTACCCTAAGCTAGACCGTACGGCTGTAATTGCCCGTTCTACGTCACCCTTCTGAACAACCACGTTAAAACAACTCACGTTGTTGTTGTTGTTTTTTTCTCTCACCGGATCAATGCGCTGACGCTAACCGAAAGTGAAAGTAGCGCCTTTGGCTTGTTGTCGTTCAAGGGAAGTAATTACAAAGGTAAAGAATAGACATGCATTTTAGTAATTGGCGGCTTACCTTCCCTAACTAGAAGGAAAGTATAAAATCCATCACCGGGGCGACATTTTGATCTTGGCCTTTCAGACCCCGTCAGTCCCGGCAGAGTTACCGGGAAAGGGGGGATAATCAGGGTCGCTGTTCACGTAATTAACGTGGCCCCTGATTTCTATGAGCGTAGTCTCCCCTTACTACCTTTCAGTCGAGGCTAACAGACATCGATCTCGAGTCACGTGAGGTCTGCTGTAAGCTCGCAAGCCTCGAGGAAAAAGTAAAAAATAAAAATAAGGGGAGACAACCTCGATTTAAGCGTCTGACACCCGGGGGTTGCCTCCCCTGAATTTTCTAATATTATGGCGGGTTGTCCAAGGCGTATGTGTGCAATGTCGCACATCGCTCAATCATGCCCAATCTACAATCATGTTTAGTTACAATCTGCAATCATGTTTAGTTACAATCTACAATCATGTTTAGACGCAAGCACTTTCTATTCAACGAAAGGACAAACGACTGTAATTTTTGTCGTTCTTTTCGCAGATGATAAATAGTTTTTTTTTTCTACACTATTTTTCTGTTGTCTCTATTTACCAATGATAAATGGTCTTTGTTCCACACTATATATATTTTTCTGGCCTGTTTTCTAACCGAAAATGTCTACACAGCATCACCAAAAAAAAACCACTCTCGTCAAACAACATAGTTTAACATGACTTACGGCTAAAGAGTACGTGTCATTAGAGACACATATAAACAAAAGAAAAACTAAACACATGCATGCTTTACAAATACGTTGTCTACATATAATCCTAATAAATAATCGCAAACCTTAAAGCATAGCATAATCGTAGACTATTCGTAACTACCTAATTCTCGCTCACACACACATGACTGTGTACGTGTAAGTGGGCAAGAGAGAACGTGTACGTGTGACAGTGTGTGTGTGTGAGAGAGAGATAGCTTTTATGTTTGTGTGTGTGGTTTGTGTTTATGTATGTGTGTGTGTTTGTGTGTGTATATGTATGTATGTATGTGCGTACGTATGTGTGTGTCTTTGTGTGTGTGTGTGTATGCGTGTATGCGTGTGTATGTATGTGTGCCAGTGTGTATGTGTGTATGTATGTGTGTGTATGTGTGTGTGTGTTTTTATGTGTATATAGGTGTGTATGTGTGTGTATGTATGTATGTATGTCTTTATGTGTATATATGTGTATGTCTATGTGTGTATATAACTAGCCTCGCGCCGATAGGGTCGAACAAGGTCTGACAAGAGATAAGTGTCGTCCATCACTCCCCCCCCCCCCCCCGCGTGAAAGCACTTGCCCATCACGTGTCTGTCACCTGTCCGCGGTGACTTGACTAGCCACCGACAAGTCACGTGATACCCGTAGCTCGTGTAGTTTTGTCTGTCAACAGAAACAAAACTTACGGGGTTAACGCGTCTGGGCGAGATCGATCTAGAACTTACAATATTATTCACAGAGGTATCGATACAACGTTTTATTTGGTTATTCGTTGTATAATAAAATTTTGTGAATGTATTAGTTGCATTATGGGACGGCGTGGTTGAATTGTAGGGCATACAACTGCCAGCTCAAAAATCTCGAATTTGAATAGCGGTTTAAATCAGAGGCGTAGCGACCCTTCCCGGCGCCCGGGGACAAACTTTCGATTTGCACCCCCCTCAAACTTTCAATTTGGCGCCCCCCCTAAGGTCGGCGCCCGGGGACATATGTCCCCCCGCCCCCCCCCCCCCTCGCTACGCCTCTGGTTTAAATCCGTAGAATGCCCCCGAGTACACCCAGCTCTAATGGGTACCACACTCAAGTTATGGAAAACAAGACGGCTGGGTTTTATAGCGCTGACCACACTATCCTATTCATATGCCGTGGTCGTGAAAACAGGTGAACTCTACATCACCTACCCCATGGACCGTCAGGTTCGAAAAGGAAGTTTACTTACCTGTTAACTGCAAATTAGAAATTAGAAACATTTACCAGTGGTTTGTTTTTATTCATAGATGTTTGTCAAGTGGTTATGAAACGATCAATTTGGTTTGGATATGACTGTGATATGTACGACATTTTGATCGCCAGTGTGTGTGTGTGGGGACGGGGACGGGGGGGGGGGGGTGGGGGGATTAGAAAATATACGTGCACTGTTAGTTGGAAATGATGTACTCTACTACCTCTGTAAATGATGTACTCTACTACCTCTGTAAATGATACTGACCGGCACATCTGATAATGATGTACTCTACTACCTCTGTAAATGATGTACCCAACCACCGCTGTAAATGATGTACCCAACCACTTATGTAAATGATGGCTGAATGTCACATCTGTAAATGATGTACTCCACTACCTCTGTAAATGATGTACTCTACTACAGCTGTAAATGGTGTACCCAACCACCTCTGTAAACAAGGTAGCCATGTCTACCATCATCGTGTACCCTTGTATTAAACTTGTTCATGAATAATGTACTCCTGTATCCAACACCCCACTCTGAGTGATGTTACGTCCATATCCCGCTAACTCACTCGTCCACCATCCTCTAAAACCACCCTTCTACCCATACCCTTCTTCCCCCACCCTCTCCCCCACCCACCCCTGCGGCCTTTTGTTTTTTATATTAATACCCGTTATATATCTCTGTCTACCACACCCCCTTCCCACATCTCTATTTACCCCGGTGGTCAGAAAACCACCCCCACCCCCACACTTATTTCTTGCACCATGCAGGCCATGTATTCAATAACTTCTCACGCAAGTACCCCCCCCCCTCTCCCCCCCTCCCCTCACCCCCCAGAAGCGGCCCTCTTGTGAGCTTGTCTTGTTCTATAAATTCTCGCTCGTCCCCTTTCTACTCCCTCTGACGAGTGCCTTACAGGGCGAGGGTGAGTGTGCGAGCGAGGGCTGGTGCTATATTTCTGAGGGTTATCTTTTCACCGCGCAAGACGACAGGGATTAAAGAGTTGTCGAACTTTAGTTCGGTTATCTCCTCACTTTCCCCACAGACAATGATTTAAAAAGTCGTTCAATTTGTTTGTTTTTCAGTTGCGTCCAACATTTAGAGTTATCGAACCTGGATTCGTTCCACTGAAGGATTAAAACAATAATTTCAGTTTTTCACAGGGATTAATGAATTATCTACCTTTAGTCCGAATTAATTAAAAATACACCTGACTGGCAGGTAAGTTAATTGTTCAATATTTAAACATGCCTGGTGATGGCATAATGAGTATACGAGTGATGGTATACTTTTAAAAGGAATGATGGTACGTTTTAAAGGGAGAGATGTTGCCCGTTTAAATAGACTGATGGTATGCGTTTAAAAGGAATGATAGTACGCATTTTGAAAGGTAATAATGGTACGCTTTTATTAGGAATGATGATACGATTTTAAAATGGATGAAGGCACGCTTTTAAAATTGGAATGATGCTACGTTTCAAAAAGGAGTGATGTTACTACGTTTTAAAAGGAACTGATGTTGAGCTTTTAATATGAAGTGGTATGCTTTTAAAACGAATGATGGTACGTTTTAAAATGGAATGATGGTGGAACTCGTTTTAAAGGAATAATGGTAGACTGTTAAAAGGAATGATGGAACATTTTTAAAAGAAGAGATGTTAGGCATTTCAAATAAATGGCGGCAGGCCCCGTTGTTTTAAAGGAACAAAGACGATGTTACTCGCTTTAAAGGAATATTGGTAGATCTACGTGTTTGATGGGGATGATAGTACTTGTTGTAAAAATAATAATTTAAATAATGCCACGCGCTTTAAAAGAATGATAGCAAACTACCCAAGCATTGATTGAATTTAAAAAGTTTAACCGAAATACTTAACAGCGTTTTTATCAATTGAAAATGTTTTTCAAAAAAAAAAAATTAAAAAAAAAACGTTTTAATAACAAGCTTTTCTGTAATAATGCACTAAAAAGTAGAAAATAAATTATACACTACTATTTAAATAACTATAAAGAAAAGCGTTTTATCACTTGAAAATGTTTTTAAAATAAAAACCATTAAATCCCGTTCTATTTTTGTTATGTATTAGATTCTAAAACGTTGAAATAAACTAATAAACTGATGAGTCATTAGTCCGAATCAATACAATTTTCCAACTCGTTTTTCCCTTCAATTATCGCAAACTTTTCTAAATAATGGATTCCTTCAGCTTGGAAGTGACATATTTTTTTGTTCAGGTTTCTTGGTTGTTTTTTTTCACCACTTTGAAGATTTTTTTCTTGCAATGGTTTGTTCGTGTTGGTTTCGTTTCATCATTTTGGATAATGACCTAAAAAGTAAACATTAAATTGAGCACACACAAAAATAGAGTGGTCATTTGTGGACCACAAGTTGATTGCAATTTTCGGCACAGCTTTTAATAACACATGCATATGGAGTTTTACGGTGTTATAAATACATAATAACCACATAAAAAATCCCATATAAATTAAAAATTAAGACATGAATACAAACTATACCATCTGATGAAGGGTATTAACTACACATACATACATACAGCCTATATATATATATATATATATATATATATATATATATATATATATATATATATATATATATATATATATATATATATATATATAATATATATATATATATATATATATATAAATATATATATATATAAATATATATATAAATAAATAAATAAATAAATATATATATATATATATATATATATATATATATGTATATATATATATATATATATATATATATATACATAAATGATCGTTATCGACTTCACCCCTCCCCAACAGACAGACCAGACAATATGCAGGTGTGGGTTGAGCCCCTCTAGGGGCACGGACTTATCATATCTAGGTCAAAGGTCATCAGAGTGCAGCTCGTGAGTCACATAAGGCTCGTGCTGACTTACATGTGACATGGGCACTCGCCAATAAAATCATTCAAACCTCGTCCTGTTGTCTGCTCACACTAGCGAAACACGTCTCTGTGAAATATTCCTTGATCGTATTATAAACACATGACATGGCGAGGCATTGGGTAAGGGGTTTACGAGAACCCTAGCAGAGCGAACCCTGACAGGGCGAACCCTTCTCTAGTGACACAACCCAGACGAACCCACAATAGGAAGAATACCTAAACACTTAGAACCTCAGTGAAGCTCAATCCTTTGCAATCCAGTAGCGTAGCGAGGGGGGGGGGGGGGGGGGGGGCGGGGGGGGGGGGGGGGGGGGAGGGACATATGTCCCTGGGCGCCGATCTTAGGAGGCGCCAAAATGGGTTGGAAAAATAAATTAAAAGGTTGAGGGGGGTGCAAATTGAAAGTTTGAGGGGGGGGGGGTGCAAATCAAAATCTCGAGGGGGGGTGCAAATCGAAAAGTTTGTTCCCGGGCGCCGGGGAGGGGTCGCTACGCCTCTGTTGCAATCCCCAATGAGTCACAATCCTTCGAGTTCCTAGATTCCCAATCTTGCACAACCCACATAATCTTTGATAGACCTACTGAAAATTGTTGAGTTAATATTCTGTAACAATTGAAATTTGAGAGCAAACAGCATATTTTGTAACAATTGAAAGTTGATAGAAGGTTGATTTAAAAAATAATGTTACCCTTACGAACCTGACGGTCTATGGGACAAGTGAAGTAGAGTTCACCTGTTTCTGTGACCTCAGCATATGATGGGATGGTGTGGTCAGCGCTTAGCCCAGCTGCCTTTACTTTGCCTAACTTGAGCCAGGTACCCATCAGAGCTGAGTGAACTCAATGTACTTTCGGGTTAGATGTCGTGCGCTCTACCAACTGACCACACCGTCCCATATCAAAAGGCATCTTCTGGAACCAACGTATACACAATCTTTCAAAGACACCCCACCCCCTTGGCTCCCAGTGTAAGAGCCCCTGCTTTACAAAACTTTTAAAGACGCCCCACCCCCTTGGCTCCCAGTGTAAGAGCCCCTGCTTTACAAAACTTTTAAAGACGCCCGACCCCCTTAGCTCCCAGTGTAAGAACCCCTGCTTTACAAAACATCGCACTCTCAGGCTCTTTGAGTACATTGTAATAAATAACCTTGACTGCATTCAAACCAGGGTCAAGGGTCATGGTGCTCAACTTTCATGAATCTAATGCTTTATTCGCTATTGATTGATTTGGCTCGATTGCTTCCCAAAAACTTCTTTAATCTGGGCCTGCGTTACCAGTTTGTCCTTTTGTCGAGGGTCCCATTGATGAATCGTACGGCCTACATTTTTTTATCATGCGGCGTTCACATCAACTTCAAGGAAACAAGACAGGGTAATTTTACAATTGGATTTCTATTTGTTTCAGTAGGCTATACTGTTGTACCGTCGTTTGTTTAGGGGGTACAAGACTAATTTTACAATTGGATTTCTATTTGTTTCTGTGTGTTGTATTGTAGTATATCCATTAGGTTAGAGGGTACAAGATTAATTTTGCTTTTGGATTTGTTAGTTTTAGTGAGGTGTACTGTTGTAGCACGGTTATTTGTTTAGGTGGTACAAGATTAATTTTACATTTGGATTTTTTAGTTTAGTGGGCTGTATTGTTGTACGGGAGTGTTTTTAAAGGGCTACAAAACAAGGTAATTTTACATTTGGATTTGTTAGTTTTAGTGGGTTGTACTCTTATACTGGCGTCTGTGTTTTAGATATGGATGTTTTGTGCGATATGAAATTATTGTCAGCAGGTTTTAACGTAGATGTGGTGGTTGTATCATCCAGTAGTAAAGGCAACACAAAGCCACGATTGCAGCTGAAACTGACATTTCCGTGAGAGGGTATGTCAGTCACTGCCAACTAGCACTTACAATGTTTTAACTGTCACATGTCGATAAGACCGTCTCAATTGTCAAATGACATAAAGAATGCGTCTACTGCCAACCGCAACATTTTACTAGATTTGATTCACATTGAAATTCTAAGGGGTGGGGGGGGGGGGGGTTAACATAACATCCACGTAACTTCTGTCTCATTTTAAGAATTTATTAATTGGTCCACAAATCTCGCCAAATTCTCCAAAAGTCTCACCAAATCTCGCCAAATACTCTAAAAATCTCACCAAATCTCGCCAAATTCTCTAAAAGTCTCACCAAATCTCGCCAAATTCACTAAAAGTCTCACCAAAATCTCGCCAAATTCTCTAAGTCTCATCTAATCTCGCCAAATTCTCTAAAAGTCTCACCAAATCTCGCCAAAGTCTCTGAAAGTCTCACCAAAATCTCGCAGATTTCGTCTAGTTTGTCTCAAGACATTAGCTGTCCTGACTTCAACACCCGATGAGTTTAGACCAAGCCGGATATTATTCTCTCTACATGTCATCTTACCCCCCCCCCATCTTCCCGACCCTTTCAACTCCGTCGTGTAAGTTTGCCGGACATACAACTTTGATATCACCCCCAGTTAGACACGTGACTTCCCCCATACAATGACAGCACAGGATACTATTTTATGCACGCCCGTGATTGCTCGATCCCCTGGAGGTTCTAACACCACTGACCTGGTTAGTGGCACTGTGTGAGGTAGTGGCACTGACATCTAGATGTTTCGGGGGGGGGGGCGATACCTGGGGTGACGAGCACATCAATAATTAATCAACTCTAATTGGGGGAAACAAAAAAATAACGGCAACAATCAAACAACACAGGGTGTTCTAGAGTTTGTCTTCGTCGATGATGTAAGCCAGGGGTCTCCAAACTGAGATCTTTTTGTCCAAGGAAAAATAGTTTGTTGGTGATGGCTGAGGAACTTTGCCCAGAAAAATCAAAGACATGCCTGGAAGAAAGTGGCCCCCCGAACTGAAATTTGATAGTTTAATGCGGCCCTCGGACTGAACAGTTTAGAGACCTATGATGTAGACTCTCGCAGTGTGCATACATACATCGGTAAGGAGATTTAGAGTCAGAGAGAGGTACAGCTAGAGAGAGAGAGAGAGAGATTTACAGAGAGAGAGAGAGATTTACAGCTAGATTTACTTGACTTTTTTATTCTGTTTTTTTTTATCTTTTTTCAAAATCCCAACGGAAAATAGCTATATTATTATGTCCTTAGCTATTTTTTTCAAGCTCTTTCAAATCATTTTCATGCATTTTTTATTTTTATACGGCAGGTGTTTTTGGTTCTTATTCTTTTTTTTTCGATCCTTGTGGATTCCATGATAAGTCTTGTCTGATATTACTTGTTGCCGATGTACCCAATCTAAGTCCTGTCCACGTGTACCTTCTTTTGCAAATCCACAGGAATTTGTCCTGTCCTTTCTCAAACTGCTGCGATGGGTATTTTATCAAAGCACTTTATTTTTAATATTCAAACTTAATAGCTAACGCATAACACAGCATCCCACCACATAACGCAGCATCCTACCACATAACGCAGCACCCTACCACATAACGCAGCATCCTACCACATAACGCAGCACCCTACCACATAACGCAGCATCCCACCACATAACGCAGCATCCCACCACATAACGCAGCATCCTACCACATAACGCAGCATCCTACCACATAACGCAGCATCCTACCACATAACGCAGCACCCTACCACATAACGCAGCATCCTACCACATAACGCAGCATCCTACCACCACCACATAACGCAGCACCCTACCACATAACGTAGCATCCTACCACCACCACATAACGCAGCATCCTACCACATGGTGAGCACCCTACCACCACCACATAACACAACATCCCCAACATAACACAACATACCACGACATAATACAACACCCCACAGCAACCCAATACATAACGCAGCATCCTACCACATACCGAGCACCCCAGCAACACCCACTTAAACACTGCCGATAAAAACTCTCAGACAAAACTCTCGGCTTCCAGTAATGAGTTAATAAATAACACTCAACCAGCCGTCATCTCGCATTGCTTGAGTAGCACTGCTGGCCGTCTAGACGGTTAACGCCATGAGTTCATATTGCTGCCTTTCGAAAATTTATGCTACAACTCATACTTCTGGCCGTCTAGACGGTTAAATATTGGAGTTCTAATTGATAGCGGTCTAGGCTGTTAATTACTCGGCTCTAATTGCTGGCCGTCTAGACGGTTTAATATTGGGGCTCTAATTGCCGGCCTACTTGATGATTGAATTCAAAGCTAAAATTGCCAACCGTCTAACATCTAGACGGTTAAGGCTAGAACTCACATTCTCGATTTCTTGACGGTTAAACACCGGGCTAACTTTACCGGCCGTCTAGACGGTTAAAGATTTGGGCTGACTTTACTAGCCGTCTAGACGGTTTAAAAACGGGGCTGACTTTACCGGCCGTCTAGACGGTTAAAAAAACGGGGGTTGACTTTACCAGCCGTCTAGACGGTTTTAAAACGGGGCTGACTTTACCGGCTGAGTTGGCGTCGAACCCACCATCCAAGTTTCCTTGTCTCCCACACTCCACAGCGGACTCGTCACACTGGAAACGCCCTATTTCCGCTTCCGTCTCCCAGCGTGCACCTGTCAACACGGGATCGCCTTTGATTTCCGGACAAATATTTATTACGGGGACGCGGATTTTTTTTATCCGCCCTTCTGACGTCCAGATGTCCGGTCAATTTAACATCCATGTGTGGGTGACATCTGTGATGTTTCATCCATCGCTTTAACATTGTATCACCAATAATAGTGTGGTGTCACCAATATATATGTTGGTCCCACCCAATTTCAGCGCGGTGTCACCAATTTAAGAGTTAGGTCACAAATTTAAGTGTTGTGTTACCAATATGTGTGTTGATGTCGCCAATATAAGAATAGAGTAAACAATATTATTGTGTTGTTCTAACATAGTTTAATCGACACGACTTTTGACACGGCTCTTGACACGATTTTTGACACGGCTACTAGCACGACTTTTGACACGGTTAACGACACGACTTTTGACACGGCTACTGGCACGACTTTTGACACCGCTACAGGCACGACTTTTGACACGGCTACTGGCACGACTTTTGACACGGCTACTGGCACGACTTTTGACACGGCTACTGGCACAACTTTTGACACGGCTACTGGCACGATTTTTTACTGTTAACGGCACGACTTCTGGCAGTTAACGATAAGGCTATCGGTTAGGTTTGCGTTTGTGTTTGCGTGTTGCGTGTTGCGTTAGCGTTTGTGTTTGACACAATTAACGACAAGACTATCGGCACAACTTTTGACACAGTTAACGACAAGACTATCGGCACAACTTTTGACACAGTTAACGACAAGACTATCGGCACAACTTTTGACACGGCTACTGGCACGACTTTTGACAGTTAACGGCAAGGCTATCGGCACGACTTACAGCGCGCCATTTTCCCATGGCTATCAAAACGACGACTAACACGGCTATTGACACAACTAATACAACACCGCTATCTGCACGACTTTATCGCACGGTTATCGCCACGGCTATTGGCACGGTTTCGGGCACGACTTTAGGCACGGCCGGCGTATGTCGAGGATATGGAAACACTACATTTTCGTCGTCTGCCGACCTCTAGCTGGTATAAAAACAAACATGGAGGATGAAAAAGTGGAGAAATAACAAGGGGAGGGGGAGGGGGGGGGGGGGCAACAATCGGCCCGGTGATGTATGGTATGAAGGGGGCGCTATTAGATCGGGCTCTTAGAGAGGGTGCCACTATCAGCGCGTGCATTAAGTGGAAAGAGTGGTGGAGATGGGGGGGGGGGGGGTCGATCGCGCGGAAACGTGCTGATGAAAGAAATGGATTTGTGCAATTAGCGACGGTTAAGTCCGCTGGGTGACCCGACGATGGTCAGTCTTGAATAGGCCGGCCCATGAGATGGATGCCGACCCCGGGGGTGGGGATGTTTGTTCTGGTCACAGACTGACCACGCCACGTATAATGAGCTGGGGGGGGGAGGCGCTGCCACAAGGTGGGGCGGGGAACACTGGGGTTGTGATGGGGGGTCGCTTGGTTTCATGTACGGAATATGCGTGACTTGCTATGAGAAATGTGACTAAATTAGTCAACGAATATACAAAAAAAAATTATCAGACAAATGAATCAATGAAACAAACGACATCATAACATACCTTTTAGTTTTAAGCTACTCTGTATTCAGGAATTCTTATCATTACCATCCAGCTGTTTGCATCTATTCTCAGTATCTACATACCCGACGTTTTCATCTTTCCTTAGTATCTTCATGATGTAAATCGGCTTCTGCTAACTTTTGACTGGCCACTAGAGCTTCTTTCAGGCATTTCTTCAAGGACCGAACCCCACCCCAGAACAAATTTTTATAAATTTATGTCCCTTTTCCGAAAGTTTTAAGCGCCCCCCCCCCCCCCCCCCCCCCCAACCTTTTTGAAAATCTATGAAAGTAAATATACATTGAAGTATGCGGCTTTCAAAGGGCATTTAAACGTCGTTGTTGCTTTAACAAATCTGTCAAACTCAATGAGTTTTCATGGTGATATTTACCTTGAATCACTTTACTCTTATGTCATAATGCAATGACATGCTTAAATTTTAACACAATGTAAACCAAGTTAATCCCTAAAGTGGTTTACATTCACACAGAGGCTAATTCCTTAATTGCATGCTGTCAAGACATTCTGTAGTTTCATGTTTAAGTAAACAATTTTAATTTCTAATTGTTAATGTCATGTCATGGGATCGCGAAACAGATAAAAAAAAACCGGGAGTGATCTCCCCTAAACTTTCTCGAATATTCTTATATAAAACAACAGGGGATGGGAACTCGGGCTATACACATGATTTTTAATCCATTTTAAATACTTAAAGTTTTTAAAATAGAATAGAATCTCATAGAAAAAAGAATTGCGCACCAAGCGAACGCCAAATAAAGATGTGCATAACAGTGCGCAATATTATTAGTACTTTTATAAATTTACATGCGGTTATTGAGAAATCGGAAATAGCGTAAATTAGTACTTCCGGTCAACGGAAATTACTCAAAATTTGACAGAAGGTAGAGAATCAGATCTTTTACTTACATGTCAAATCTCATTTATCCATCTGAAATAGTACTCAAGTTATAGGCTTTCGTATATACGAGAAAGTAATAATCATTAAAACTAAAATGTCATTGAGCGTCATTTAATTTTGAGTTATCACTACGGTTGAATCATCACTCCTTGTCATAGCATAAAGTAAACTGTAAATAAATGTAATTACTAATTTAACATCTAATTATATTTTAAAATTATATATTCGTGCATTGTCATCGGAAATTAGCTTATCTGAAAAGATGGAGAAAAACAAAAACATGAATTAAAATTGAGTTTCCAGATTTGCCAACTATCCCATGCAAACTCGTATTTAAGACAGACAAAGCCAAAAAAAAAACAGCTAGCAAAATATAAGCTTGAAGGTGGGTGCCAGCATTTTCTGGTACAACAATGAAGACTTCACTTCAGTTGATTCAATTTAACATTCAATTTTTTTTTTTAAATTGTGTAGTCCATCGATTCAATTTGACCCCCGCTAAAAGCACAGTCGCCTCCACATTTCACCACAGTAGAGAACAACGGCAGAGTGATGGCCCCTGATTGTGACGTATTCGTTCGCACCGCGGCAACTTCCGGGTAAGCCGGGGATGTCTGTGTTTCAAGGTGGCGTAGGGGGACATCACCAGAGGCGGCACCCCAGGAAAAAACAAAATGGCGGAGAAATTGGGAGTGAAATCGGAGGTCCATCCCTGGGGAGGAATTGTAATGCAGTCAGTAGCTCGTTTATCACCCCCGGGGTGGTGGGGGGGGGGGGGGGGCAGAGGGGTGGAGGGTGTGTCTCTGTCTGTGTTTGTGTTTATGACGTCCTCACGGGGTGGGGGGAGGGTTGTTTGTGTTTATTTGTGTACAATGATAGGGGTCATCCGTTTATGACGTCTACACAGGGGGGGGGGGGGGTGGTCCGAAAAAAATAGACTTTTGTGGATGCATGTGGACTGGGGGGAGGGGGTTAGGGTCAATGTGGTTATCCACATGCGGAATCAAACCACAAAATACTTCTTTCTTCTTCTTCTTCGTTCTTAATTTTTAGTGTTGGAAGGGATCGAGCTTATGTGCCAGAGGATTTGAACTCGAGACTTTTTTCGAATTTATCAACCATGAGCTTTTGCCGACTCGACCATGCTTCCATCACAATTAAGGATTACGTGTCAACTGGTTTTGCGCCATTGAGGCCATTGACTCCGATTTCAGCCTGCTTTTCATTTTGGATTTGCTTCCATCGCCTTTGTCCAACCAAGAACAAACTACAAGGCAGCAGTTGTTTGATTTTGGAGTTGTCTCTCCTAGAAGAGTGGCTGTCCCCAGCTAACGAGCCTCATCTGCCCGAGCACAACATACTTACATTTGATAATTTAAAAAAAAAATATTTAAAATACATATAAAATATACAATAAATCAGCAGTTCTCATGGTAAATGTATCAGTAATGTAGCTGTATACCGCCCGCCTAAAAAAAAAAACTTTTTTTTTACAAGCGGGAGGGGATAGGGCAGTGACGGCGGCAATTTTCTAAAACAATTCATGGTATTTCAAGTTTTATTTTAACATTCACACAAGTGTAACTACATCATTATTTTGTGTCAAAGCCTAAGATGATGTTGATCTAGTCTAAGCGGTTTGTTATGGAAACACATGCAGCCTAAAGTTGAGTAAAAGTAATAATGACGTCACGTTAATTAGCCGAATTTACCCGAACCCATATATTCGTTGATATCTAAACAGCCACAAAGGACAGTAAAAAGTTAGGTCTACAGCATCTTCAATTAAAAAAAGATGCATGACTACCTGCAATCTTTGAATCTATAACAAATAGTGGGTAAAAAAAAACTTTAAAATCGAGAGGCATGCGCGAACACTCTTTCAATAAAGAACAATTTTAGATAGTCTTAGCACATGGGTCGGCAACCTGCGGCTCGTGAGCCGCATGCGGCTCTTTTGATGTCTTCATGCTTCATGCACAAATATTAATAACGAGCCGACCCGCGGCGTATCATAAGCCGATAATTAGTTGTTTTATTTTCTACTTTTTAGTCATTCATAATGTGTGAATTCGACAGTATCAACGCTGCCACTGAAAATATTTGCTTTAAAACACTATCCGTAGGCCGTTAAGGACGATAACCCCCCCCCCCCTTGACACCCTTCTTTCCACCAACCCCAACCCCAACCCCTACCCTACACCCCCCCCCCCCCCCGCCGTTACCTCCCCTAAGTTTAAAATGGTTTCAAACTAAATTATATGCCCCTAATGGGGATCACTAAACCCGGCTCTACGATTGTAAAAATTTAGCTTGAACCACAGCTCACCAGACCATGTGGGGGTGGGGGAGGTTGCGATATGCCTAGATAGGAAGAGAGGAGACTGCTAGGCGCGCTTACAGCTTGTTTTCTAACGTCTCCAAGAAGAGAATTATATATATAGATTATTTTATTTTATTTTCAAAACTCATAAAAATATTGTTCTGCAACATTCGGTAATGAACGATAAAATAATAAAAAATAATACTCGTTATTCTATTAGAATATTTAGTTACGCCCTATCACTTCAATGGGACGACAAAGTCCCGAACAAGGAAATATAGCGAAGGACAGGATTAAACGACATTGTCTCAGAAGTTAGAACGAGGAGATGGAGATGGCTGGGCCATGTCCTACGCATGAGCAAAAAAGGACTCCCCAACATGGCGCTGAAGTGGAACCCACCCGGAAGGAGAAGTAGAGGAAGACCACTGGGAACAAGGAGGAGGGAGATGGAAGAAGAAGTACAGGCTACTGGCAAAGCCTGGCATGAGCTAAAGTGGCTCGCCCAGGACAGGGTGGAATGGCGGAGATTTGTTGTTGCCCTATACTCCACAGGGAGTGATGAGGATTAAGTAAGTAAGTAAGTATCACTTCAATAATTTCCCCCTTGAAGGGGAGCCAAAATATTAAAGACAGGAGCATTTGAACGAAGGGCACATTGCAATGGAATGGATTGTACTTGTATTACTATGTCTAAAAATAATGCTAGTGTGTTTAAGCTTATAAGTTTTATATTCTTTTTAGTAGTCATTAATTTAATAAAATGATTTTTATAAATTTCGATAATTCATATATTTGATTAATTGAATAAATAGTTTATCTACATTTACGCTGCTGTATTATACTTTTTATAGGTGTCTTTGTTTATTTTTGTTATTTTAGCTATTCAACTCTACGTTATATCCCTTGGCTAGTTTTCAAATGGGAGATAATTCATTTGTACTTTATACCACGATATATGCGATCCATCCTCAACAAACTAACCTCTTTCTTTTAATGATAAACCTACGATTGAGGATCCTTTAAAAATATTTTTTTAAAGTATAATTTTAAATTTTACTTGCGGGCAAGAAGGTAGATTTTTAAAAAAATAATTAATTGTTATTTTTATAACATTCTGTTTATACGAAACGCACGTCATTTCATATTCCCATATGTTGAAGTCACAGAAATAGGCGAGTGTCTATCTGTGTTACTGTTGCACCCTCCTCTTATTCAGCATTATTTTGGACTTTTTTTGTGGGTTCCATTTGTTAGTATACTATAGTATGGTGACTCTCTTTGAGATTCCATTAGATCAGGGGTCGGCAACCTTTTACTACGGTAGAGCCAAAAGTTACAATTTACAAAATTTCCCAGTTTTTAAAGAGCCATTAACATTTCTATTTCTATATTTGGTATTTTTTTTTTTGATTAGGATTAGGTAAATACGTTTTATTTGTTATTTAAAATAAATAACTTTAAATATGAATTAATATTAATTCATAAAAAAATACACATGTTTCACCAGAATAATAAATTAGTAAACAAGTAATATATTTATAGGAATATTCCAATTGACTTTAGAAGCTGTTAATTTGTGCTTTTCTTTTTTACGGACAATATCGGCTCAGGAGGTGTCTCACTTTAGCCAGGCAGGCCTCAACACGGCAAGCTTCGACTAACTAGCTTAGATACCGGTTTTGATTACCGTTTATCGGTCGCTTCTGTCATTCGGTTCTCACCAGGTTTATCTTCCACCCCACTGAACGCAGGGTAAACTTGTACCCCACCGTCCAGTAAAATTGAAATCATATACCTATAATAATATTTTTGCAAGTAGCTGACATCCAACTTGACATCCAAAGAGCCGCATACGGCTCGCGAGCCGCAGGTTGCCGACCCTTGCATTAGATCAGTGGTTCCCAACCTTTTTCGAGTGGCGACCCCCTTTTATAAAAAGTAAGTGACCCGCGACCCCCATAGAATTAAAAAGCCGAAATTAGTATGGAAATTAATATGCACTAAAATAAGATTTTCTAGTAGACTTTCAATATGAACTACTCTTGATAACTGTTTTAATAGCATGAGTAAAATTGCATACTATTCACTAAACCTTCGTGGTTAAATTTTTAATTTAATTTTTTTTTGTTTACGCCAACCTATGTCATTATAATTATCTTAATTTTGTTTTTAATCGAAAAATAGTGTTGAAAATATATTCTCGCAAAGTCAATCAATTTTACGTTTGGGTATGAATGGTGAATACTACACCAAAATTGTCTCTGCAGTTTTTCATCTTACTCGGAATCATTCTGCAAATCAAAGAATTCATCTTGTAATTCATCGGGAATGCTGGCAACATCAAGGGAAGAAAAGAATGGGTAATGCATCAATGCAGATTCTACTTTTTTCAGCTCAGAGAAATAGCGATGCAGTTCGTTTTCAAGAGATTCAAGATGCCCAGAAATCGCTTCTTTCAAAATTTTAATTATCTCACAATCAGATTCATCTACCACACCGCAGTTTCACAAATTTACAATATTTCCAAGATTTATTTTCTTTACCGATTTTGCAGCTTTGATAAAAATGCCCCGAGATTATCATGGAAAGTTATAATATTCGTTCATTTTCCCTGAAGCTTCAGGTTAAGCTTATCTTGAAGTTCGAACACATTTACTAGGTATGATAATCTCTCCAACCACTCTATGTCGTTTTAAGTATACCAAAAAGGCTTGTTTCCTTTGCACTTCCAAGAACAATTTGATTTCAGATTTCAATTCAAAAACACAATTTACAACATTTCGTCTGACAGCCAGCGTACTGTAGTGTAGAAGAGCAGAACCTCGTGATCTTTATTCATGTCTTTGCTTTGTTCTTTGAAGGCTCCAGATTTTATATAATTTACGACTTATACTAGCAATGGACTCTTGATGTCGATTGGTTAGGGCAGTGGTTAGGGAGCTAAATCTTTTCTGTTTCCTGAAAGCCCGATTTTGACCTAAGCATAGATGGCGCACCATCCGTATAAACCCCCACAGCAGTTTTAACCCATTTTAATCATCCAGTTTAAAAAAAACGTATTTATTTTCTACATGCTATCTTCACAAAAGAGCAACTCTTCTTTGCTATCATCTGAATGAATATAGACAAAGACCAGCAACTGCGAACACGAACTCACGTCTGTTGATTTATCAACTTGAAAAGCAAACAATGGTGAAAGCTTAATTTCAATAAAAAGGTGTTATTTAACATTTAGATCTACGTACATGCAGCGTTTGATGAGATTTTCTCCTATTGTTTTTTTATTGGCATTTTCTATCGCAACTAGCTTCTTACCGACGAAAGAACTCCATATCTTTTTTTGGTGTGTTCCGAATGACTCGTCTAAATGACGTTTTAGTTTTGAAGATTTCATAGATTCGTGACTGAGAACAACTTTGTACAGTGCGCTTTGTTTCTTCTCTATTACATTTCAAGTGATGTTAATGAAGCCGAATTTAGAAAATTCTTCTAAATATTTATGTTTTGTTTCTAATTACTAAGGTTTAGTATGCCAGTTGGCGACCCCCTAGAAAGACCTTCGCGACCCCCAAGGGGTCGCGACCCCCAGGTTGGGAACCCGTGCATTAGATGGATGAGAAGTTGAATCCTGACTACTGAACGTTGTCTCCGTTGTTAGGCATCCAGAAATATTCGAAACGTGAACATTTAGATAATGAATATTTGCAAGGATTACTAAATGTATCAACTAATCTTAATATAAAGGAAATGTGTTTCTATTTTCAGACACCGAGTAAATCGGTTGTGTGATTTTGTCCCTTAATTTTCAAACATGAGATAATGCATGGTCCACAGCCAACATCTCCCAAACTTATTGTTTTGTTAACTTATTGTTTTGTTAACTTATTGTTTTGTTAACTTATTGTTTTGTTAACTTATTGTTTTGTTAACTTATTGTTTTGTTAACTTATCGTTTTGTTAACTCAGTGTTTTGTAAACTTATTGTTTTGTTAAAGTATTGTTTTGTTAACTTATTGTTTTGTTAACTTCAAATGTATTTGCTGTGTTAACTTGCCAGTTGTTTGCTTTCATTGCTAGGTATTTGTTAATTTAGTATATTGTTATTTCTTTGCTTTTGTTTAATTAATAAATTACAATTGTTGGTTTGCTTAGATCAGCAGCCAATTGCCTTGTTGTTATGCATTTTTTTTCTATTATAAAATTTTACATTAGAGATTTTTTTTGTTTTTAAATTCCTTCTTAAAGAAAACTTCAACTCCATTCAGATTACTGAAATATTTTCACGTAAGAGATTATGACTTAGTTACTTCCGTCATTTTTTTTTTAGCTTACTCAAGTACCCAGCATTAGGATGTTAGCTAAAGTCTGCTGGACATTGTGCTGACCACTTCAAAATTCAGCCCATTAAAAAAAACGAATTTTATCTCTAATTGCAAGGAATACACGATCCCCAAAACGGGTAATTTACTTTTTTTTTTGTGAGGAAAATAAAAAACTCGAAATACAATGCCAGAAACAAAATAAAAACGTAAGCCAACAGCCGCGTGTGATCAGCGAGATCAGTGTTTCTTCCAGACTTTTTTCTCCGGGGGGGTACTTGAAATCTTCGGGGGGGGGCGGTAAACTTTCTTCGGGGGGGGGGGGGGGCGGACACTGTTAAAAGTATATATTTTCTATATAAATTATATAAATTTCATTTCGTTCGGGGGGGGGGGGGGGGGGGGCGGTAAAAAATTTTCGGGGGGGGGGGGGGGGGCTTCGCCCCCCCTAAGAGATGCCTGGAAGA
Source organism: Physella acuta (assembly GCF_028476545.2). Taxonomy (NCBI): domain Eukaryota; kingdom Metazoa; phylum Mollusca; class Gastropoda; family Physidae; genus Physella; species Physella acuta. The sequence continues at coordinate 65,116 of NW_026732601.1, read as the reverse complement.
AACTCTGAGCGAGATCATTCGGTGAGATCTTGTGACGAGGAGGATAGGAGACGTCTTTATGGCTGCGGTGACGCCCCCCCCCCCCCATCCCACCCTATACCCCCCCTCCCCCCCAAGTTCGATCAACATTGATTGCCCCGTGCCCATGTGGATGTTTACATCATCGCCGGTTTAAGTCTAGAATTTAAATACAGTGACGTAACGACTGAGTTTGGGGGGGGGGGGAGGGGGGGTAGAAAACTTTACGCGGCGGAAGTTACGGCGTTTGGTATTGCCGAGCAAGCACAACATGGTGATGATATCACCACAACAACATCTAGATTGTATCGCCTCAGCAACATCCGGATGATATCACCCCAGACATCAAGGCGCTAAGATGACTTCCGGCTTGAGAAAATGTAAATTAGAAGGCAACAAAGTGGGGGGTTAACAAAGTGGGCGGCAACAAAATGGAGGCTGTAAAAGACGGGCCAAGACAAACGTTTGTGAGGTTTTACGTTAACCAGCCGTGGGTCTATAAGCCCTGTTGTGGGGTGTTGCTGTTTATTTTTGCTGTGTTTATTTTACTGCACTGTAGGCCTTAACATCAGACATGGAATTCATACTATACAATGGAAGACATGTTCATTTTCTTATAAGCAGTTCGTGGAGTAAATATATATATATATATATATATATATATATATATATATATATATATATATATATATATTATAGTTTATTTATTGATAAAATTATATATATATATATATATATATATATATATATATATATATATATATATATATATATATTATAGTTTATTTATTGATAAAATTATATATATATATATATATATATATATTATAGTTTATTTATTGATAAAATTATATATATATATATATATATATATATATATATATATATATATATATATATATATATATATATATATATAATTTTATCAATAAATAAACTATAATATATATATATATATATATATATATATATATATATATATATATATATATATATATATATATATATATATATATATATGGGGGGGGTACATGGGTGTTCGTATGCGTATAAATGATACAACTGCAAGTCTTCCTCGCTACTTCTCAGTTCGTCTATTGTTGGTTGGCTGTTTCTGGGGTTTACAAAAAAAAATATGAGTGCCTAATACACATTGTACAGTTATGTAATAATTTGGTGAATTTTGGAGAACGGCATGGTCGGGCTGGGGAGGGAATGATTCCTTATTCTTAAAGTCACGAGTTCGAACCCCGAGTTAATTAAGTTCGTTGGCTGAGACAGCATCCCATCCAGCAGAGAGAACTCCATACTCAAGCAGCTGATCTTAAGCGAATTGTTCTTGGTTGAACGAAGGCTTTGGAAGCAAATCTAGAAAGAACAGCATGTTGATATCTGAGTCAACGGGCCTTATGGCGCATAACATGTTGACACTAATACTTAATTATATCGGGGGAAATTCTCTTAAGTATAACACTATTAAGAACGAAGAAGAAGATGATGAATTTTGCATTAAAATTATTTATTTTTAGAAATTAAAATATAAATTCTAGCTTTAGAAGAATGTTATAACTCATGAATATTTATCATTCTTTAGTAAATATTGTATTTATTCCGAGGATAAATACGCACAAAAAACTAAATGTAGACATTACCCAAAACTAAGGGTGTACCTAGGCGACGTAAGACAAAAGGTACATTTACAGTGTAGGAAAACTTACCAGTGTCTGTCCCCAATTCCCCCGGAAAATTTAGACAGCCCCCCCACCCCCAAACTTTCAAGAGCCCCCCCCCCCCCCCCGCCCCACGGAGCAAGATGTCTGAAAGAAACGCTGAACCGGAAGCCCTACGGTAAGTACGGCACCACTCTATTTATAGCCCTTAGTCAAACTACGTCAACGGATAATGAAATATAATTTGTGGAAATTTGAAATCACCAGAAAGTTCTCATTAAGTTCACCAATTACTTTGATGCCCAATCCACGCCCGATTTAGGGAGTCTGATTTGAACCTAAAACAGAATGAGACGAAATTAATTGAATCAATGCCGACCAGACGACGGCGGATACCTTAGCTAAACTGGACCCCCATCAAACACCGCGCCATTGATTCCTCAAGTCAGATGTAGACTGCTGACCGCTCGGACTCGAGTTCGTTTAACCAGAGACCAGTCAAGTCCGGCCGCTGGAGAGAGAAAGCCATAAAATTCTGTGACGTATTGACCAAAAAAACTTTGGTCTTTCAACTAGTTTTTTGGGGGTAGGTTTAGCTAAATAATGGGTTTCAACCGTGGGGTTCAATCAGGTTTGGGTTTATTCTTACAGACGGTTTTAATCATATTTGGGTTTATACTTTTAAGGGTTTCAATCAAGGTTGGGTTTATACTTGTAGGGGTCTCAATCAGGGTTGGGTTTATTCTTCCAGACGGTTTTAATCAGAGTTGGGTTTTTACTTTTACGTCATGGGTTTGAACTTGGGTTGGGTTTATACTTCTAGAAGTTATAAATCATGGTTCGGTTGATACCTACGTCATCGGGTTTAAAGCAGGGTTGGGTTTTACTGTCACGTCATGGGTCTGAATTGGGGTTGGGTTTATACTTCTAGTAGTTTAAATCATGGTTCGGTTTATACCTACTTCATAGGGTTACCAACAGAGTTAAATTTATACTTCTGACTCGTAAGGTTTTAACAAACACTAGCCCCGTTCAAAAGGATTTTAGTTTTAACAAAAAAAAAAAAAAAAAATTAATGTGAAACTTTAAAAGATTATTAGATTGCAATCTATTTTTAACATTCGCCCACAACCGACGCATCATGGGAAATCCCGTTGTTATTTTTTTCCAAAAAACATTTTTAAAAATTTTTCCGTTGCTGTTTTCTTGTTATGGTTTTACTGATATAAAAATGTTTAAAACTATTTATAATTATGTTTTAAATAGTCCTTTAAATTCCTATTTGCTGTCGTCTGTTTCGTACATTTCATTATTACTCTGGATGTCGTCTATGTATGACGTCATCAGGGCGAACTAGGCGGTCGCCTAGAGCGCCATCCCTAGGGGAGCGTAAAATGTTATTATCAAAAAGTACCTAGTAATTTATAACTTCTATAAAGGAGTATAGCGATCTACTTCGGCACCCAGGACGTACCCCCACCCCAAAATTAGGTCTACATATGCCTATATTTATTCGCGATAGTGAAAATGCAACCCCACCTCCCTAATTTAAAAAGGTTGGCGCGCTTTTTACCAGTCACTTTGCCTTTTTAATTGGTGTCACATAAAGGATGTAGGAAACGATTTAAAAAGTTCGTAATTTAAATTTCGAACATTTCAAACGGTTATTTAATTTCAAGAGGGCTTGTAAGTCTTGTTTTCTCTGAATTTGAATTAGAAATCTGTCCTGGTGTGCAGAGTTTTCTAATGACGGGGTGGTCGAAGTATTGTACTTGTTTGGTTAATTTTGATGAACCTTTTAGATTTAGGAGTAACGGTGGAAGGCTGTTGCTGGTATGGTTTTGTAGGTATCAAGTATCGAAGTGTTAAAGTGTCATCATTTTTATTCGGCTGTTTTGTAGTTGAAGGTCTAATGGAATTTGATTGGTAGTAGAGAAATGAGAATGCAGGTGATGAATATCGTAGTTCTGGAGTTCGTGAGTATTGATTATTGTGGTATTAAGGTATCGAATTATATTGACTGTTAAAGTGTAGTAGTAGGTCCAGTGAAATCGTTGTTGATTTGGAGTATCATTTGTAGAGCTTGGTTAAGTTAAGCGAGTTGGTGTCATAATTCTGGAGCATCGAGTCTACTTATGTTTAGGTATCGAAGTTGACATGTGTTGTAAATGTAGTAGAGTATATCGAGTATATAGTAAGTTAGATGATTTTATATCAGTACGGAACACACTCCAAAGATAGGCAGGCGTTTTCTAGTTGAAAAATGTTTAGCTTTTTAGGAATCTATATTATAACTCTTAAAGTATTAATATATAATATTGAAAAGGATGGAATTTATAACTAACCGTAACCTTTTTTTTTCAAATAATGTTATTTTTTATTTAATCAATAATTCTATGTCTGACACAGTTACCCGTGTTTGATTGTTGAAAGGTGTCCCTTTATTTAGGGGATCCAAAAATTTTGTAAAAGAATTCTCTTTAAATATGCAATAACTAATGATCTCATCGCAATTGAATAGAAGTATGTTATAATAAAGTTACCGCTTTTATGTTTTCAAACAAAACCTACAGTTAAGTATTCAATATGTAAAAATATATTGGTTTCCTATGTTTACATAGCTAATATAAAAGTTTTAATATAATTATTTAATAATGAAATTTAGAGCTTTTTATTGTGTTTTTCAAGCATGTCTTAGTTATACTTGGTTAATTTAGCTATTCTTGTGAAAGTTTTTTCCCTTGAATAAAATTTTGGTATTTGGATTTTTCAAATGGGAGATAATTCGTTGCTTAACTTCACATTCATTTCAAATTCCTGCACCTTAGGTTGACCGCTTACATGTAAATACAACTTTAAGTTATTATTTGCTATTGTAAAAATTATATAGAGCTTTAGTTCTAAACAAAATAGTTTGGTAGGTTTTTTTTAACATTATTAAGTTGAAAAACAAATGCATCAGTAGCCGTTATAGATTGCAATACTTTATGTTAGTAGACATACAGTCTTAGGGGTCATCCTTAAATGACGTCACACTCGTAGGGGGGAGGGGGGTCCGTAATTTTGTGACGATGTGTGATGAGGGGGAGGGGGGGGGGGTTCAGCTGTTGCGACGTCACATTTTTGCATTATTAAAAAGCAATGTTAGAAAACGAATTTTAGACGTTATTTCGCGTTTTAGATAACTGTTTTAATAAATTGTAATAGATTACACAAGATTTTGGAAAAATATCGATGTTTAAAAAAATTCAACTGCAACTTTGTGTGTGTGGGGGGGGGGGGGGGGGGTTGTAGGTTGAGGTGTGACGTCATTTTAGGGGGGGGGGGGGTCTGGCTTTTTGTGACGACGTGTGACGGAGGGGAGGGGGGACGTAAAAATCGTCAAAAAAGCGTGACGTCATTTATGGATGATTTGGTCGTAAATTAAACTTCTAATTCATTGTCTTTTCATATTTTTCACCCTCTTCTAAAGGATTTATATATAACAATTTTAGGCTGGAATCTATAACATTTATAACCTTTTATTTTTCTAAAACCAAAAAATCGTTACATAATCACACAATATTGACATTTTACAATTATAACTAAAGACAGTCATAAAAACAGGTAAGTTCCGTTTTGGAACACACCTTGGGAGGACTGCAGAGAGCCCAACACCACAAGAACTTTTCTTTTTAAGTGTTTTTTTTAACCAGCCTTTTTTCTCCCGGGAGGGGGGGGGGGGAGCACTTAAACTTTTTTAAGGGGGGGGGGAGCTATTTCGTAAATTACAAAGTAGACTCAGCACTTAGCAACAGTTTCAATAAAATGTGGTTACGCTTGCAAATTGGCATTGAAGAAATTAATACAAACTTTTGCAACGAAGGAGGCAAGTAAAATTTGATTTTGATGTCTTCTTATAACGTGTATGCAATTGACAATAAATTAATATGTCACTTTTAATTAATTGTTTTCCTATACATGTTTTAGTAATTAATTTGTGTGAAAGGGGGTGTTTTAATTAGTTTTGCATAGGGCGCTAAATAACCTGGCGCCGGCACTGGATGTCATGGAAAGGTAGACATTTTTGACGAGGTGTGTCGAGGTTGAGGGGCGGGGGGGGGGGGGGGGGGGGGTCTGACAGTGTGACGTCACCATTTTGCATTTTAAAAAAAGTATTTTTTTCCTGAATTTTAGCAGTTTTCAGTAAATTGTAATAACAATAAATAAAACATCCATCATTTGGCTCCGTCTATTAGAAATGTTTAAAGCCGCAATGGTTTCACTAACTTAAATCAGGTACCCATTAGAGCTGGATGGACTCAGGGACGTCATAGAGAATTGAGCCCGGGATCCGAACTCGAAACTTTCGGGCTAGAAGTCGTTAGCCCTACCATCCAACCACGCCGTCGCTGATAAAATATAAATATAATAATATACTTAATTTTCCCCCGACATAATTTATCTTTTTTTTTTCAAATATCTTTGCTTCAAAAATGCTTTAAAAACTGTAAACTTAAGGGTTATGTGGGGGGGGGGGAATGGAAGTGCGGGATATTTATCACGCATATGATCCTAGACCCATGACCCCAGTCTATTTGGTAGATGACCCTTGACACCAGAGCCTCAACTCGAGCCGGTCATCGGGTGTTTTTTTTTTGTATTACAGCTAGCTACTTAAGGTCTAGTAGTAATGCAGCTGTTGGTCAAAGTAAGCAGAAGTATAATCAAGCAATAGTCTTAGATCCCAATCAGAAATCAAGAATCAAGCTCTTGTCTAAGGTCCTAGACCTTAAACAAAAGATTAAGCTAACGACTTAGGTCTTTGACCTCAACTAAAAGATTAAGCGCAAATCTTAGTTCCCAGACCTCAACTAAAGATTAAGCTAACGACTTAGGTCTTAGACCTCAACCAAAGGATTAAGCTCAGATCTAAGATCGTATTCCTCAAGTAAAAGATTAAGCGCAAATCTTAGGTCCTAGACCTCAACTGAAGATTAAAGCTATAGTCTTCGGTTTTAAGTTCCAACCGCCAACTAGCAAAATATGCTATACTCTGAGGTCACAACCCAAAGGTAAAAAAATCAACGTACAGTCTAAGGACGTGTGTCCCAGCCCCCAACAATAGAGCTGACTATAGCCTTAGGACGTGTGTCCCAGCCCCCACAATAGAGCTGAACTTAGGACGTGTGTCCCAGCCCCCAACAATAGAGCTGACTATAGTCTTAGGACGTGTGTCTCAGCCTCCAACAATAGAGCTGACTATAGCCTTAGGACGTGTGTCCCAGCCCCCAACAATAGAGCTGACTATAGTCTTAGGACGTGTGTCTCAGCCTCCAACAATAGAGCTGACCTTAGGACGTGTGTCCCAGCCCCCAACAATAGAGCTGACTATAGCCTTAGGACGTGTGTCCCAGCCCCCAACAATAGAGCTAACTATAGCCTTAGGACGTGTGTCCCAGCCCCCAACAATAGAGCTGACTATAGTCTTAGGACGTGTGTCCCAGCCCCCAACAATAGAGCTAACTATAGCCTTAGGACGTGTGTCCCAGCCCCCAACAATAGAGCTAACTATAGCCTTAGGACGTGTGTCCCAGCTCCCAACAATAGAGCTGACCTTAGGACGTGTGTCCCAGCCCCCAACAATAGAGCTGACCTTAGGACGTGTGTCCCAGCCCCCAACAATAGAGCTAACTATAGCCTTAGGACGTGTGTCCCAGCCCCCAACAATAGAGCTGACCTTAGGACGTGTGTCCCAGCCCCCAACAATAGAGCTGACCTTAGGACGTGTGTCCCAGCCCCCAACAATAGAGCTAACCTTAGGACGTGTGTCCCAGCCCCCAACAATAGAGCTGACCTTAGGACGTGTGTCTCAGCCCCCAACAATAGAGCTAACTATAGTCTTAGAACGTGTGTCCCAGCCCCCAACAATAGAGCTGACTATAGGACGTGTGTCCCAGCCCCCAACAATAGAGCTGACTATAGTCTTAGGTACCAGACAAAAAAATCGACATTTCTTTTCTTAAGTACAGCACCAATCAGCTACATACGTACCGAATCCCCCAAACCACTATCCCCCCCCCCTCCCCACTAGCAGATGTATCCCGCCAATTTTACGCGTGAGAAGACAGCCCGGGGATCAGCCGGTGCTGTGGGGTGGGAGGGGGATATCGAAGAGAAAACATGCCCGCGCGTGGTGAGCTGTAATTTACTCACTCGGTCACGCATCATTGAATCCAATCATTCAAATTAACCGGCGCGCATGAAAGGAAAATTTGTCGGAACCTGGCCCCTCTCTATATCAATCAACAAACGGACAATTAACGTCCGGATATATTTGTCCGATACAGGGACATGCCTACAAGGGGGAAAATATTGACACGTCCTTTCAACGATCGTTGCAAGTTAATTATAAGACAATTTTTATTCTTGACGTTAATTCACGGTAACGCCCAATGTGGGTAATTATTTTAACAAGTAACAGGTAGGGTAATGTGGATGTAATGGCTACTTAGACTAATGGGGAAAATGAGTCGACAATGGGAGTGTGTTCTAGAAGAGAGAAAAAAAGTTGGGCTGGACTCGTCCATTAGAATAACAAATAAATTAAAGGGAGGCAGTACAGAACTACAAAGTCACCTGTACATTCTGGTGATATATTCTGTGAGGTGTAAAATTTGTTTTTACTTAGGTCAAATGTTTGTGGGTGGGCGTCTTTGTGGGTGGGTTCTGTGTGTGGGTAGGTGTCTGTGTGTGGGGGTGTCTGGTTGTGTGTGTGGGTGTCTGTGTATGTGGGCGTTTGTGTGGGTGGGCTCTGTGTGTGGGTAGATGTCTGTGTGTGTGAGTATGTGTGTGGGGGGTCTGGTTGAGTGTGGGTGTCTGTGTGGTGGGTGGTATGTGTGTGGGTGATGTGTGTGTGTGGTTTTTCTGTGTGGGTGTTGTGTCTGTGTGGTGGGTGTATGGGTCTGTGTCTGTGTAGAGTAGCGGTTTTGTTTTCAAACCTGCCAGAAAAAAATAGTTAATATATTTAAGTTTCACCCTAATTTGAAATAAACTATTAATTAAAAATTAATGTAAAGATTACTATGGGCTTTTCAGTAGCACAAGGGGAGATAACCGACGGTCTCGATGATTTTTTTTCCCAATCGTTATTGTAATTTTTTTTTTATACTTGTTTAATTTTCCAGCCTGACCATTTGCCGTGATAATTCTATTCAAATCGCTGGGACCTAGAACTGGATTCGAGCTAGCTCAAGACGGATGAACACTATGGGTATCTTAAGACGTGTATGGCTTACGCATGTCTAGCACAGTGCAACAAATACGGTCTATTGCTGACATCCTTAGTCAGCACATCCTATTCCAACAAAATCCGATAATCGGTGAATATAGCTCAGAACTCACGTAAAAGATTTTTCTAGCATAAAAAAATGAAATTTTTTTTAGAATAGAAAAACGATATAGCCCCGGCGCCGAAAAAAACGACATTGTACAAAAACCGAAAACGACAGTGTTCTAGCATCAAAAAACGACATTGTCCAAGCACCGTTATAAGACATTGTACATCACCGGAAAAAACAACGACATTGTACCATCACCGAAAAAAAACGACATTGTACCATCACCGAAAAAAAAACGACATTGTCCCATCACCGAAAAAAAACGACATTGTACCATCACCGAAAAAAAACCGACATTGTACCATCACCGAAAAAAAACGACATTGTCCCATCACCGAAAAAAAACGACAAAGTACCGAAAATTGACATCGTCTTACGGCCAGACAGTCTCTCCCCCCCCCTTTCCCCCTCCCCACCCACCCCCGTACACAAAAGCAGACGAGACCCCCCCCCCCCTTTCCCCCTCCCCACCCACCCCGTACACAAAAGCGGACGAGACCCTCCCGTGTCTGGTCATTACCTATCCGTTAGCATCCAATCATCTAATGACCTACTTACCACGTGCCAACGAAATTTGGCAGCCATCTTGACCCCATTCTCACCAATCACCCCCCCCCCCCACCCCCTCTAATTATTTCATCTTCAGATCGATCACCAGAATCGATTTTAAACTTTTTAACAAAATTTTCAAACCGTGTCTTTTCCCCCGCCCCCTAGACAGGAGAGAGGTGACGACATCAATCCTTAATAGCATCCGTAATGCCAGCACTTTCTGCCATCGACCAATACTAAAACTTCAAAGGCCGGTTTGGCGGTTTTTTTTCTTCTTTGCATTGAGCCATCCCCAAAAAAAATCGAAACACGGAAGATATTTTTGTTTTCTTTAAAACTTGGACATTTCAAGGTGAAGATTGTGAATATAAGGGGTTGTTCTTTCAATGTCTACAATTCAAATCTCAAGGAGGAATATGATGGGTATGTCAATTCAGTGGCGTAGGCAGGATTTAGTCCATGGGGTCAAAATTTGTTCCATCGAACCTATATATATATATATATATATATATATATATATATATATATATATATATATATATATATATATATATATAAACGTGTGTGTGTGTTTGGTTGTGGGCGTGTGCGTATGTGTGTTTCAAAAGTATTTTAAGAGCGTTAAAATTGTGGTTTTAAGACATTGATAATTGAGATACAATCAACATAAAGCTATAGAAATGCCCTGTTACCAAGAGTAGTGAGAAAAATTAAATATTTTGAAAAGTTTTGTGGATCCGTTTTTTTATGATATAAAAATATTGCTAAATGCTGGTGCCCAATTCATATATAATCTCCCACCCCCTCCCACACACACACCCTCCGTCCACACTCAACATTTCAAACCAGATATCTTCACGACCTTTAAAAAAAAACATATCATGTTCTTTTAATAATCTGCTGCAAAAAATCTATTTTTAGCTGGGAGACCTGTGAAACGCTAAACGTTAATTTGATCACTACGCATGCGTGATCAGCCAGTGCAGCTCCAGCAGTGCACACTTCCGGTCAGATTTTTGCTCGTTTTCCCATCTTGATTCGCTTTCCATATCTCAAAATATATTTTTTACGTACACTATACAGCTTTATATTTTAAAGACTGTTATTTTCTCTTTACACTGTTTATCTTTAGATAGAAAAAAAAAAAGTATTTTGTTTTCTAATGTAAACGTCTTTATGCCAACGTGGTTACATAAAAAACAGATTACATGAAATACAAAAAAATCGATAAGAGAGAAAAAAAATTAAGAAAATAATTGAAGTTAGATCACTACCGAATCCTATAGATCTCAATCACATCACATTGACGTTTTTTTTTTAAAATATTTTTTATTAAATGTATTTTTAAAAGCCTCTGTCTATTGTGACGAAGTTCTAATGAAGAAACAGCGGAACTCTGAGACAGTTTCCGGTCCTGACGCCCATAATGAAGCTGGATCCTTTCTCAGCCTACAATAGATCAATACACACATTTATTAATAGGTCTGTCTGTCTTCCGTCCGTCATCTTTCTGTCGTTCGGTATTCCGTCCGTCTGTCATTTGTCTGTGTTAGTCTGTCAATTGTCTGTGTCTGTCTTTTTCATTTGTCGGTGTATGTTAACTGTTTCTCATGTGTCTGTGTCTGTTTTCTGTCTGTTCTCTGATTTTTGTCGTCTGTCTATCATATGTCAGTTTTCTGTCTACCATTAGTCTGTCTTCCTTCTGCCAGTCTGTCATCACTCAGTCATTTGTCTCCTGTTTGCTCCTGGTCTATCTATTTTCTGTCTGTATTTAGCTCGTCTGTTGTTTGCTGGTCCATTATTAGTCTGACGTTAGAGTTTACTTTTTTTGTGACCTCGGCATATAATAGTGTGAACAGCACTATCATCACTTGAGTAAGGTACCCACCAGAGCTGGGGGACTCAGATACGGTCTACAGAGTTGAAGCCGGATTCGAACTCGAGACTTACGGGTTAGCAGTCCAGCTCTCTACCACTAGGCCACTCCGTACCTTCTGACGTTAATAGGACAGTCTTTTGTCCACCTTTTTCTTATTCGTCTGTCGTCTGTCTGTCTATCATTTGAAAGTCGTTCGCCTGATGTCCGCCTATCTTCCGTCTATCGCCTGTCTGTCTGTATGCCTATCTATCGTTGTGTGCTAACAAATCAACCAATCGTCTACCTAGTCTTCACACAATCACGTGACAACACAGCCTCGTTCTGGACGTCAATCGTCAGTCGCCATCAGACGGCCGCCATCTTGGCGGACGAGGGTCCGGGCCAACTAATGAATGAACGCGGACTAATTAGATTCTCATTAGCCCGCGACCAGATTTAACAGAATTAGACCCCCTTGATGAGAGAACCAGCATCCACCAATCAACTTGGTCCCTTTAATCACGTGATTCAACTGGAATTAAATCCACCTGAGTTGATTGAGGCCGGTTAAGCAGGCTGTAGACAATTTGTCCGGTTTCTAAAGTTAAACATTTAATAGCAGATTTATCGGCGTGGATAAATACACAGCGCTTAATGTGGGCACATTATGGTGAGCGGGAATAAACAAGAAAATGTATATATATATATATATATATATATATATATATATATATATATATATATATATATATATATATATATATATATATATATATATGTAATCCAGAGGCGTAGCGACCCCTCCCGGCGCCCGGGGCGAACTTTCATTTTGGCGCCCCCATATATATATATATATATATATATATATATATATATATATATATATATATATATATATATATATATATATATATATATATATATATATATATATGCGTGTGTGTTTGTGTGTGCGACAGTCTGGAAAAAAATTAACAATTACGCTGATTGTCGTTCCCTAAAACTTCACTGGACGCTAATTAAATTCCCCTTAAGATGCCGAAACGAATAAAAAAAGTAGAAAATCAAAAGAGCTTAGAACAGTGGGCTCCATCGAACCCGAGAGGTTTTTTAGTAATTCAGTCTCAGGGTTTCCGCGGATGTCAAGACCAGAGTTTCTTCCAGGCATCACTTCGGGGGGGGGGGGGGGGGCAAAGCCCCCGAAAAAATTCTAACGCCCCCCCCCCCCCCGTACGAACTGAAATGTATATAATTTATATAGAAAATATATACCTTTAACAGTGTCCGCCCCCCCCCCCCCCCGAAGAAAGTCTACCGCCCCCCCCCCCCCCCCCCCCCCCGAAAATTTTAAGTGCCCCCGGAGAAAAAAAGTCTGGAAGAAACACTGGTCAAGACACACACCCGACTCATAGGATTCACGATCGGATTTTGTCATTGTGGACGATAACTATTAAAGAGGGTTCGGTGATTGCGCATATGAATGAAACTGGTTGGGTTCGGTACTCCAAAAAGTTAAGAACCACTGCTTTAGAGTTATTTTGTAGAAGGTGCCAGCCTTATTTGGTCTACTTTTGCTCGTGTCTTTAGAACAATTTCAATAATGGTAGGCCAATATTGCAATTTAGAATTATCAGTTAGGTTGAACAAAGTAATAATCAGTACAATATACTAATTTTCTTCTCTCTTAAAATTTTGGCAAAGAGTGTCGCTTTCCATCCACCCGCTAAGACAGTCTGCTAAATCTTTTTTATGTTACACAATCGTAAAATACTCTTTAGTTCAATGGGTTTCTTTTCTGGGCGATATCGGTTTATTCCTTAATCCGGTGTGAATTTTCCAGATTTTAGTCTTCGAAAAAGCGCCCCCCCCCCATCTAGTAAAGCTGGAAAGCGGTTTTTCCGGTCACTGTTTCTTAAAGATATACGTTTTACAGTTACACAACCAAGGTAGAAAACAGTTAAATCAGTATGCAAAGGCTCCCCGCCGTTAAATTTCTTTACTTTGACTGTTTATAATTCAAAACTGCAGCTTAAAATTAGCTTTTAATTTTTTTTTCTACCCCTTTTGGCGCCCCCCTAGGGTCGGCGCCCGGGGCGGCCGCCCTCCCCGCCCTCCCCTAGCTACGCCTCTGATGTAATCAGAATCAAAAGCGACAAGTAAAATATCCATAAAATAATTTACACAGCGAATAAAAATTAAGTTCATTTATTTGAAATAAATAAACCCGTTCTTTGTTGTGTAAATAGAGTAGTAAATATATGTCGTAATCTTGCTATAATTCCCAAATGTAACAATAACTAATGACATTCAAACTATCATCAAAACGTACACAATTTAAAAACAAACCATAAATTATTGTGACATTAAAACCATAAAATTTACAAAATTTTACAAAAACAAACTTTTGTGACTTTTTTACTGGGAATTTAGTTTCTAGTAGATTGGATATTTTTATTATTTTATTGAATTTCGCTTACTGAAATTAGTAGTTTGGTAATCGTAAACAAACCAATTTTTTTTCAGTACCTGAATTCTATTTGTAGCCTTAATCCAGCCCATACCCCCACCTTAATCAAAACCACGACCCAACGATTAGACACACTAACACGATACTATATTGGCTGAAAAGTATAATGATATTTTTGGTAATTCTTAAAAACTAATCGCTTTACAAAATTTAATCCTGTGTGGTTGATTAATGAGTAGTTTAAATCTGGTTGTCGTATAAGTAGACGCAGATCTGATACTATGTGCCACTTCACTCCCAACCCGACTGTCATTAAATATTGTCATAGTTAATTAGTAGTGTTATGTACGTGTGGTCGCTTAATTTATCAGTTTTACAGTACCATTTTCTTGTAATTCCCTCCCTTTATGTCAACAACAACAAATAACCTAAGATTTGCATGCCGTGAAATAACATCCCACCTCTTCACAAATTCCCATCAAGAAATAAAAACGACGTCATACAAGGGACGGAACTCCTGAACGCCTTAGGCTAGGACGTCATATTTCTAGAAGATTCTGACCAGCAGCAACTAGATGTCACCGACGCTCTAAATCTTCAGGGGAAATAACCCTATGCTGTACGGGGCTAATCAAATTTATCTCCCTTGGGAGTTGGATAATCTGGAGCATTTGTGGGAAGATAAGCCAGTGGATTGGGTGTTGTGGTTGCTTGTTTGTGTGATGGACTATTGAGGGGTCACTCATTTGTGTGATGGGATATTGAGGGGTCACTTATTTGTGTGATGGGCTGTATAGGGGTCACTCATTTGTGTGATGGATATTGAGGGGTCACTCATTTGTGTGATGGGTTATTGAGGGGTCACTCATTTGTGTGATGGGCTATTGAGGGGTCACTCATTTGTGTGATGGGCTATTGAGGGGTCACTCATTTGTGTAATGGGATATTGAGAGGTCACTCATTTGTGTGATGGGATATTGAGGGGTCACTCATTTGTGTGATGGGATATTGAGGGGTCACTCATTTGTCGGAAGGGATATTGAAGGGTCACTCATTTGTGTGATGGGCTATTGAGGGGTCACTCATTTGTGTGATGGGCTATAAGGGGTCACTCATTTGTAGTATGGGTTATTGAAGGGTCACTCGTTTGGGTGATGAGATATTGAGGGGTCACTCGTTTGTGTGATCTGTTATTGAGGGGTCACTCATTTGTGTGATGGGCTATTGAGGGGTCACTCGTTTGTGTGATGGGCTATTGAGGGGTTACTCATTAGTGTGATGGGCTATTGAGGGGTCACTCGTTTGTGTGATGGGCTATTGAGGGGTTACTCATTAGTGTGATGGGTTATTGAGGGGGTCACTCATTTGTCAGAAGTCTTGCCCTTGACCACAGTCCTTCTTTGATTTAACATCCCTGCTTATTCGCCATGTCTTAAAACAGGATGACAACAGGTAGAACCCTGGACATTCTGTCCCAAAATAACTTGCTTATTTCATCTCCCCATTGCCAGCCACACCCAGCTACCCACATTATGACATGGTATAGGTCAGCGTTAAAAAAATGTTCATGATAAAAAGTCTCAAGTTTGGCCAACACATATTTTGTCCCAGCATTCACCAGCACTGTGTTCATGTGCTTTAACTTCTACGATATAAAAAAAAATGTTGGCTGATAATTGTTTAAAAATTTAATTGAATGTGATTTCTGCCATTTTCCCAACAACAAAAAAAAATATTATTATCTGCACCTGATTCCCTTTTATAGGCTGTAGAGCCTTTTGTTTGCAGCAAATGTGAAGTTGCCAGCAATTGTTTCATCAAAACTTGTATTGTTTCGTTTACACTGAGTACAGAATAATTGGGTTGTTGGGTTTAACAAAGGGAACAATTGGGTTAGACAAAGGATACAATAGGGTTGTAGGGTTGGGCAAAGGGGACAATAGGGTTGTAGGGTTGGGCAAAGGATACAATAGGGTTGTAGGATTGGGTATACAATAGGGTTGTAGGGTTGGGCAAAGGATACAATAGGGTTGTAGGGTTGGGCAAAGGATACAATAGGGTTGTAGGGTTGGGCAAAGGATACAATAGGGTTGTAGGGTTGAGCAAAGGATACAATAGGGTTGTAGGGTTGGGCAAAGAGAACAAAGGGTTGGAGAAACAGAACAAAAGATCACACTGAAACAATAACCGATGCTGTTAATGTCAAATCGCAGAACTCAGACTAATTAATTATTTTTTTTACATCGTAGATTTTGCAAGCACATCATTTTCGTCACATCTAATTAAATGATAAAGCAATTAAAATATTTTTGCATTTTTATTTAAATTATTTTTTTTAAATTTATTACTTGATAAGTTTTTAAAGCAAGCACATCCTTGTTTATATGACAAGTTATCTTGACCAGAGTTTGGTGAACTGCCTGGAGTTTTCTGCGCAACCTGTTCTAATTTTAGACACGCTACTCAAGTTCTCTCCCTTTAGGTGCTGGGTCATCTTCAGCCGTGAGCTGTTGTCATGTATTAGTGACGTCAGTGTGTGACCCCTTAACCTCACGGAGACCTTGACTCTGACGGAGTCTCAGCGTGACTTTATGACATGACCCCACACCAAACACATTACCGACAACATAATAATTAGCTTAAACTAAAATGCACAAAATAAAACCAAGGGATTTCTTTAATAAAAGTTTTGGTCGCTAAAAATATCCAAGAGACCCCATGAGCGACCCCCCCCCCCCCCACACACACAGCAACTCTCACCTTAAGCACCTGGCACTACAACATGCTACCTGTAAAGTTGGGCACCTTTCAACTATCTTGAAACCATCCCCCCCCCCATCTCTGTCCTCCCTGTGTAGAGATCCCCTTCAATAGTGTAACGTGTGGACGAAGCGTCACTTCGTATTTTCGTGAGAACCACTGGCTAGAGGTTACGTCAACTGACCTACAGACGTAATGAACTAATCATCTACTTTGGAGGACCTACCACTTACAAATTCATAACCAATGTCAGGCGACCATCAATGTATATTGGTTTACCTTTGAACTTGAAGAGATGACCTCCAACATGATACAGGTGACCTTCACGAGAGGACCTCCGATGTACACACATGACCTTGAAGAGATGAACTCAAGAATGAAGCTCTTGACCTTGAAATATGTCACCCAGCATGAAACGCGTGACCTTGAAGAGATGACCTAGCGTGCAACACGAACTTGAATCCATGACCTCCAGCTTGTTGCCCTTGACCTTTACGACCTGATCACCGACGTGTGTGCTCACCAAAAGAGCTGCCCGTGTCGCACGTGACACCGAACAAATTGATGGCGAAAATTGTTTCTCTACAACTACTCGGCCGCTTCTCTCCCCTTCTGCCTGGATTATAGAACTTTGCTCCTCAAGTTATCTACCCTGCGCCCAACCATCAGAGCAGGAAATTGGATCGACTTCAGAATCCTAGAAAGGCGGGGGGTGGGGGGAAGGAGTTTAAGGCTGGAGTTAGGAGCCTGGGGAGGGGAGTAACGAGAAGGTCAAAAGATTATCAATAATTAAGTTCAGTGGTAATCTTGAATATTGCATCGTAATCCCACTTATCTGTTGACATTTTATTACAAATCTTTCTCGGATTATGCTAATTTCCCTAACAGTTTCTATTTATTTTTCAACTTAAACCTAACCCTAGTTCTAACCATCAACGCTGAAACAACCTCAACCTTGACGCAACAATTCTGGTTGTAAAAAGAAACGCCAAAGTATGGAAGTGCTAGCGGGCGTTTAAGTACATTGAGCTTATATTATCCCCCCCCCCCTTGGTAGTGACTCCTATGTACTCTGCCTCCGCCCCCAAAAAATGCCGAGGGGACATTCCCCTCTCTCCCAGTCAATCACCCCCCCTCCCCCCCATCCGACCGGTCTTTTGTTGTTACAGATCCCATAGAGAAGTTAACGATAAGTTAGGCACAAGGATAGGGTAAAGGTGTTGGATAGGTATATGGACAAGGATAGGGTAAGGGTGTTGGATAGGTATATGGACAAGGATAGGGTAAAGGTGTTGGATAGGTATATGGACAAGGATAGGGTAAGGGTGTTGGATAGGTATATGGACAAGGATAGGGTAAGGATGTTGGATAGGTTTATGGACATGGATAGGGTAAGGATGTTGGATAGGTTTATGGACATGGATAGGAATAATTGGTATTCAAAGGGGGGTATACATTCAGTGGGGTAATTGACGTAAGGGGTTAATAACGATGGGAAATGACCGGTAGGGGGGGGGTAATTGACAGGAAAGTCTTAGATCCAAAAGTACCCAGTATTCCCCAGCTATCGAATATCAAATCATCCGTATTTGCATGTTCAACTCTACTTGCCTGTGTTATCCAATGAGTGCTCTCTTTCGACACATCCCCCTCCCCCCCCCCACCCCCACCATCCCTGAATGTGAGACACATCCGCCATTTTTGTATCTGTCCAAAGACCAAGGCTCCAGCGCTTCACAGCCTAGGTAAACAGCCAAGTTAATCTCAAAAGAAGAATATTGCGTCATCTCACGCTTCGCTGCACATTATGACGTCATTGATCCGCTCATAAAACACACTGGGAGACCTAGAATTGTTGCCAGAACTTTTTTTTTACTTGAGTGTAATGGGCAAACGTCAGATTACATAGGCAATCTTTGTTATATTACTAGCCTAGTTATGTTATGTTATTGGTTCATCTCTGTGATGTTACTTATTAAAATATTTTAAGCTACGCCCTAACTATGAAAAGTTACATGCCAAAGTATATTAAATTACTGGCCTAATTATATTATATGAATTATTAACTATATTATGTTATTGTCCTGTGTAAAGCTACTTGCCAAAGTATGTTATATTACTGGCCTAATTATGTTATGTTACTTACTTATATTATGTTATTTTCATATGTAAAGCTACTCACCTAACTATGTGTTAGTTAATGTTCTAAGTAATATAAAGTTACTCACCTATGTTATGTTACTGGGCTCTGCTATATATCAATATGTTATTGTCATAACTATGTAAATCTACTTGCCTAATTTCGTTATGTTACTTGCCTAACTTGCCTAGCTCTCTTATAATACTGCCCCAACTCACTATAAAGTATCACCCAATGGCCTAACCCTGTTATAATACTGCTCAAACTCACTATACTGGTATTACCCAATAGTCTAACTCACCCCAAACAAGGAAAAAAATCCCAAAAACCACTACATCATTTATTTCTCAATATCCCTAACTCCTTTCAACACAACAAAATACAACGAACATTTCAACTTTTAAACGATGATAATCATCCTCCCCCCTTCCCCACCCTACCCATTATTCCCCCAGACAATGAATTCTTCCCAAGGGAAGTCAGCAAGACCCCCACCCAATTGGCAACGATCTAATTTCTCGTTAAATTTATCAGTAAGTCTAGTCTCTGTGCCGGTAAATAGATTTGTCTCAGAGTTTTCAGACTCGGGCTCTATCGGACTTTACAGGCCAGCAGAAGACGATGACCAGTCATACAGAATTCAGACAATCGTTTGATAAACTGGCTGCTTGTTATAATTGAGAGGGCGAGTTTTCTCAATCCATTCATCATACCGTCCAGTCCTATTAGAGACGGTTATTACCTTTGTAATGGATTAGAAGTTCGATTTCAAGGAACAACTGTATACTATATATATATATATATATATATATATATATATATATATATATATATATATATATATATATATATATATATATATATATATAGGCCTACACGAATCTGTGTTTGTAGCGACGTGTATTTCCATATGTAAGTAACTTTACACTAAAAGCGAAGCTGGTCCATCTTTTCGTTATGTTGTATAGCAAGTAAGCCTACTGAAATTTGCCAACAAAACTTGGCAGTTAAACTTGTCGCAAAGATGGTCCCAAATATGAGCTATAAAACTTGTCAGTAAAATTTGACATAAAACAAATGGGCCACAATTATTTGTCACCAAATCTTGACACAAAGTCACTTTATGCAAAAACTTGGCACTAAATCTACTTTCACTTGTTACTAAACTTGCCACTACCTCCCGTCCGATCAAAATTTTAACGCACCAGACAACACCACTCACTACTTTTGACACATTTATATTCTGATTTAAATTTTAAAAATGAAAAACAAAGCAACAAAGCAACAAAGACAAATTTCTTATCCTGTTATCCAGTGACACACAGGCCTAAAAATATTGCATGTAGCTAAGCATATTGTCTTACAACAAGGGATTTGCATTATTTTCTAAAAGCTGTTCCATTGTGATTTTATCCTAAACCGCACATGAGAACTGACAGTCTCGCATCCTTTTCAGTCAAGACTGACACAATTTTGTGGGTTGATTTTTAAAAGATAAACTTCATCACACTCAATGAATCGCAGTTTTACCAAATTTGTTTAAGTAATTTCTACGCCGATTTAAGAAAATTAGGGGTAATTAATTAATGAAAATTAGCTACGAAAACATTATTTTGTGTGTGTGGATGGGGGGGGGGGACATATTCTGGCATCAAACATTCACATCACACACATTCTATAGGATGTCAGAACCCAGAGGATTAATTAATTAGTGTCTCAATTAACTCGCGGGGTTATTAGCGAGATTTGTGATTAGCTGGAGTGACTTCCCCTTGTGTCGCTATCAACAAAGTCCTGTCGGCCACCGACTCAGGTGGTTAATTAAAAAAATATTTCTGTGAAACTAATTAACTTTTTTTCTAATTGATTTGATTCAAACCACGCACGACTAATGTAATTACTACATACATCAAGGCGGGTACACTTAAATAAGATGCATAGCTGTACATGCTAACAATTGACTTTATTTTAAAATCGCAACAATTTAAATTTATTTTTAATTTATTATTAGTTAACTACTTACATTGAAAAGTCTATTTATTTGCATTTGGTAAAACACTATTAAATGCCAATTGAACATTACGTTTGCCTGGACATTAAACTGTCGTGGACATTATACTCACGTGGACATTATATTCACACGGACATTATATTCACACGGACATTATATTCACACGGACATTATATTCACGTGGACATTACATTCACGTGGACATTACATTCACGTGGACATTACATTCACGTGGACATTACATTCACGTGGACATTACATTCACACGGACATTATATTCACGTGGACATTACATTCACGTGGACATTATATTCACGTGGACATTACATTCACGTGGACATTATATTCACGTGGACTATTTAAGTTCATTTGTAAATGTTCACGGCCACATTGTTTTATCCCGGACATGAACACACCAACAAGACAAGATATCCGGCTACATTTCCGGCTAGATTTCCGGCTGTCTCCCCCAGACAGCGCAGAACCCCCCACTACCCACCCCACCACCCACCCCCACCCCTTCCCCGTCCGATTGTCCGATATCAGTTTAAAACACTATTGTCTCCTAGCGCGGCTTTTTTTTTTCTAATCAAGCGCCGAATCGAAATATCGTTGAGATTAATCTCCAACCCATATCGCTTTCCCCAATTGGCTTATTTTTTCTTTCGTCGCATGTTCATTTCGTGGTGTGTTGTTTTTTTTTAATGGTGTTTTATATTGGACGAAAACACAGATAGAAGAAAAACGAAATAGCAACCGTGGGAAGGTAGATAACTCAGGATAACTTTTGTTGATATGGAGCAAGCAATAAAACTATGCAATCACTGAGATTTTGTCAACTTAGATCAGGGGTCTCCAAACTTTCCAGACCGAGGGCCGCATCAACTATCTAATTTCAGTTCGGGGGCCAGTTTCTTTCAGGCATGTCTTTGATTTCTCTGGGCAAAGTTCCTCAGCCATCACCAACAAACAATTTTTCCTTAGACAAAAAGATCTCCGCGGGCCGGATGAGAGGACTTCGCGGGCCGCATCCGGCCCGCGGGCCGTAGTTTGGAGACCCCTGACTTAGATGATACACTAGTGGTTCTTAACTTGGGTTTGATTGCACCCCAAGGGTTCGACGAGTCAGTCTCAGGGGTTTGGCGGACAAAATATCTTTAAACAATGATCTCTGACAAAATAATTTCAGGGCAAAAGAAGCAGGACCGGTAATCTTAAGGACTAATGATCTTAAGGACAAAAATATCTCAGGACAAAATATCTCAGGACAAAATATCTCAGCACAAAATATCTCAGCACAAAATGTCTCATCAGGACAAAATGTCTCATCAGGACAAAATGAAGCAGGCTACTTCAGCGCAAAACTTTTTGCCGTAAAAAAAAAATCTTTCAAAAACTTAACAGAAGTGTAATCATAAAATGCTTTTTTTTTTCTGTCAACTAAAGCTGCACAATAATTTACCTTTAAAAAATTCGATAAGAAATATATTATGCAAAAAAAAAAAAATCTCAAGCACTTGTTTAAATCTTTTTAACAAAAATAAATAAAGATTTTTTTTTCTATTAATGGATCAAAACGTTTTTTTCTTCTTGAGCAAGTTAATCTAAAGTTTAATTGGGGAAAATGCATCTACATTAATTTCAAAAAGTAATTATAAATTATTTTTTAAGTCACCGAAAAATTGCCGCTTAATTTTCAAAATCTAAAAACGTTTTGACATGAGGGGGCATTTACCCCGACAGCAGAGGGCGTTTATTCTGAAATTGTGCGAAAACAAGGTCAAGGCTGTCCCTTTGAAAAGTTAAAAATAGCTGCGTGGCGGAAATGACAAATGTTAAAGATGGCTGCACGGGTTTTGTTGATAGATGACGAAGAAGATATTTTTTCTCTCTTTTAAATGGGAATTGGTTGGCTTCGTGTTCAGGGGGGGGGGGGGGGGAGGAGGATACTTGTCGGATAGCGGGCATCAGTTGTGGGGGGGGGGGGGGCATTGGTCGTTTACAGGACAGGTAAGGGACATTGGTCAGTTAACATGGGCCGATAAACGGACATGGTGGGAGGGGGGTGGGGGTGGATCGGTCAGCTACAGGACATGATAAGGACATATCTCAGTTGAAGGTATAGTAGGACATGGGTCAGCTGTAATGATAGGACATGGGTCAATTGTAATGATAGGACATAGTTCTTCTTCTTCTTCTGCGTTCTTAATTTAGTTTATGGTGGAGGATTTATAAACAACAAGTCTAACTTCGTGTATAAACTGGACTGTGGTCTCCAGATCCGCAAGTGCCCCATATCGTTTTTCCTTGAGCGGGGTGTATAGGATATAATAGGACATGGGTCAGTAGAGGATATGGTAGGGCTTGGGTCAGTTGTTATGATAGGGCATGAGTCAGTTGAGGATTTGGTAGGACAACATAAGCACTAGAAAAACAAACAGGAGCATTATAACTACACATCAAGTCTCGATAGTATGGCTCTAAAATCAATAGAAACATAGCAGATAATATACTTCACAACTTATATTCACACAACATCCCTCTCTTGCCTATATTGACACCACATCCCTCTCTTGCTTATATTCACACAACATCCCTCTCTTGCCTATATTCACACAACATCCCTCTCTTGCCTATATTCACACCACATCCCTCTCTTGCTTATATGCACACAACATCCCTCTCTTGCTTATATTCACACAACATCCCTCTCTTGCTTATATTCACACCACATCCCTCTCTTGCTCATATTCACACAACATCCCTCTCTTGCTTATATGCACACAACATCCCTCTCTTGCTTATATTCACACAACATCCCTCTCTTGCCTATATTCACACCACATACGACCCCTCCTCTGTCTCTATTGACAACATCCAACCGCCTCTCTGATACCAATATTGACACTGCAAAGACGTCTCTCCCCCTCTCTGTCTCTCCCCCTCTCTGTCTCTCTGTCAACGATCCAAACATCCCCTCCTCCCCTCAAGGCTTAGCTCGCATCAAGCCTGGTTATGACGAGTTCATTCATGATGTTCCACAAAGACCGGCCATTTGCCGTAGGGAACGATGTCTTACAGATAGCCAAATGCAATGGCTTAGGCTATTAGTGAGCGTCTCGCTCTTTTCTTTCTTTTTGTTTTTTTATTTTATACTTCCCGTACAATAAAAAAAAATCAAAGGTTTTAACTTGAATTAGCTGGAATGTTGTGAAAATTCTGGCCACGTTTTGGAGTGAGATTTTCCAGCAGACAGCGATTTTTGGTGCAGTTATTTACAGCAAAAGGAAATCGATGTTCGATCTTTGCGGTGGTGGGGATTAGAATTAATTGCCGGCATTTGATTACTAATCGTGATTGACGTGATGGGGCTAATTGCTGGGTGTTTGAGTGGTGATCAGAATGTGTTGAGTGGTGATCAGAATGTTTTGTGTGGTGATTATAAGGTTGACTGGTGATCAGAATGTGATGAGTGGTGATCACAAAGTTTTAGTGGTGATCAGAATGTGTTGAGTGGTGATCACAAAGTTGACTGATGATAATAATGTGTTGAGTGGTGATCATAATGTTTTGTGTGGTGATCATAAGGTTGACTGGTGATCAGAATGTGTTGGATGGTGATCATAGTGGCGATCACAAGTTGTTGAATGATGATCACAAAGTTTTAGTGGTGATCAGAAAGTGTTGAGTGGTGATCACAAAGTTTTAGTGGTGATCTCAGGGTATCCATAATAAAGGCATGCAGCTCAAATTAAATTGCCAAACAAACAAATTCAACTCAACTTTTTTTTAAAGCAAAAAATAAACCTGGTCGACTTAAATGTTCTAAAATTCATAATAAACAAATGATGTTTCGCTAATTTAAAGACGCAGTGTTTGTTATAAAACCCGTCACAATCCCTTAATATAAAGAAGATCCGTTTCTAATTGTCAACTAAATAACTGGGGAATTAAGAAATTTTTTTATTCATTAATTAAAGGGGTCATCCATAAATGACGTCACGCTTTTTTTGACGATTTTTACCTCCCCCCTCCCCTCCGTCACACGTCGTCACAAAAAGCCAGACCCCCCCCCCTAAAATGACGTCACACCTCAACCTACAACCCCCCCTCAAAATTGCAGTTGAATTTTTTAAAAACATCGATATTTTTCCAAAATTTTGTCTAAACTATTACAATTTATTAAAACAGTTATCTAAAACGCGAAATAACGTCTAAAATTCGTTTTCTAACATTGCTTTTTTATAATGCAAAAATGTGACGTCGCAACATCTGACCCCCCCCCCCCTCCCCCTCATCACACATCGTCACAAAATTACGGACCCCCCCCCTCCCCCCTACGAGTGTGACGTCATTTATGGATGACCCCTAAACTAATCACAGATTTAACTTTCGATAAGTACCCCCAAACCGCACTTCCTTGTTTAGTTACATTTTTCCAAAATCTTAAAAAATTTTAAAACCCCACCATTCCGGTCGTTGTTGCCGTGTAATAAAAGCAGAGAGTGCAAATCAATCAACAGCACCCGAAAGCACTCATTACATCTCATTACATCTGTAAGACTAGTTCAGTCAGCACTTACAGTTACCTCATTATCCTCTACTCAACCACCGTCAAGCCAAAATATCCAGGATTTGTGGCGCCCTAAAGCTAAGTCTTTCAGTGCGCCGTTTTCAGAAAGAAATGTAAAAAAAAATGTGCATTGAATTATTATTTGTAAAACCCGTTAGATCTATTGTTTGAGAAAGACTTAGTGTACGCAGTTGTAAAGAATGGAAGAGGTTGATGATCAGCTTTTAAAACTCGCATAATGGCTGCTGATAAATATGTCAGAAGTAGACAGATAAAGGGCCCTGTTTGGCTCTGTTAGATCCTTGCGCTATTATCTGGAGCTGTATGGCTGAGAGTTAGAGCCATTCACCACGGTTTGGGACTCTGCAGATGTAAATGGTTTCAAATATCAAAAATATTGTTTTAAGCTGACTTCAGATTTAGGAGCAACAAAATTTCGTTTACTCAAATGTGTCTTAGTTTGATTTTTTAACTTCTTCTTTACTCAACAAGACGCCCTGGTGATCCACACATATCCGCTCCCCACCCATATTCCCTCCCACTCCACACATGCCCCCACCCCACCCATACCCCTTCCCACCCCACACATACCCCTTCCCACCCCACCCATACCTCCTCCCACACCACCCATATCCCCTCCCATCCCACACAAACTCCACCCCACCATATCCCCTCCCCTCCCACCCCACACATACTCCACCCCATCCATACCCCTTCCCACCCCACATACCCCCACCCATACCCCCTCCCACACCACCCATACCCCCTCCCACCCCACACACTCCACCCCACCATATCCCCTCCCCTCCCACCCCACACATACCCCCAACCCAGCCATAAACCCTCTCACCCCCATCCCCTCACACACCACTCTACTACATTACCTTGTCCTCCATTCTATCAGGACACGGCACGGCAACAAGGAAGATTAACACCAGATTATCCGGTCAGTGACTATCCGGTACTTAGTCTTAATCTCTTAATCGGTCATCTCGCTGAATTAAATATAAACGTTGTAAGCGTAAAAGGGTCGTGTACAAAAAGCTGTTAGCATAAATAACTGAGGTCGACTAACAGGAGATAGTGTTTAGCATAAATAACAAAAAGATTAACCAACTTTTATACTGGCCGCTTTGTTCTTGGTAGAAATATAGCTTAAGTTAAGATTGACTTTAAAAGACGATTTAAAGTTGGACGTAGTATAAACAAGCACATACATGAACACATCCATACAAACATACCCATCCACACATCCACACAAACACACATAAACACCCAGACAAACACACACATCAACACAAGCAAACACGCATGATCACATCCATACAAACATGCATGAACATGTCCACACAGACACACACATAAACACATAAACACAAACACACACATGGGCACAACCACACACCCACACAAACACACAACTTTAATTTTGCGAGGATTTGTTAGGTAGAGAGTGGTACTGTAAAGGCTAATATAGCTGTAGAAAACACTGTTGATAAAATACACTTTGACTTAGTTCCTACACAGGTTTTAGCTGACGGCTAAACCACTGGGACTAAACAATGGTTTTATTCCAGATTGTGGAAATATTTTCCACTTTATTGTTCCACAAATATTTTTCACTTTTTTGTTTTTACGAATTGCGTTTTTAATTATGATTTTTGTTCTCATTTTGTAATTGCATCAATTGGTTTTATTTTATCATGACTATCTTCAAAATGTTCCAAAGTTTTTTTTAAGAGTCCGATGGTATTAATTTACTACACATATTTTTTATTGTAACGAAATTAATGGTTATTTTAAATTTAAATATGTTAATTCGGGTGACTAATAAAATACATTTTTTTTTAAAATTCACATTTCCATTAACGAAATTGGCGTTGAAAATTTAAATCCAATTTCAATTTTCATTTTAGTATTCTTTCCACAACCAAACTTAAAATCGTCTACGCTTTAAAGTTAATCAGACACTACAAAGCACATCTAAAACTCTAAGTGGTTGATTATACACTTGCTAAAACTTAACTCAACAGTTAAATTACTAGAAAAAAAATTCATTATTGAAATCTATTTTTTTAAATATTATAGCCCGCATTCATAGCTGATTCATCACAAGCAAAAAAAAATATAATTGAAAACGTAAAATTTCCCGTTATTTTTTTTTATTTTCTGGTCAAAATGTTGAGTTACAAAAGGTAAAATTACTGTCATAATATCGTGCAGGGTGTAACACAACACCGCATCGTTATTTGATTACATTTTTTTTTCGCCAAATAAGGAAATGAAAGCGAGACAAAATAAAATTAAAGTCGAGAAAAAAAAATATTTTCCCGGGCAGACGGCAAGGCATCCATTCCCGGATGTCGAGAATCTTAGGTCACCGTGACCGGATCAAACGGGGGAAAAAATGTGTGGCTGAGCAAGAATACCGGTGGCCTTGGGAAGATGGCCAGGATCACGTGACTAGTTCTGATGGCCAGGATGGAATGTTTGAAAGCAAGGTTAAAAAATCTGGTCAAGAGGAAGTGGCGACATGATCGGCTAATTGATATCAGCATGGGAGCTAATTAGCTGAGGGTGGGGGGGGGGGGGTAGTAGGAGACGGTTAAAACATGGCCGACCAGCGACTTCCGGTACTCGGCGGTAACGGTATGGCTGTAGGGACATTTGATGCGGGAATTGATAGTGGGGGAATTAGTTGTAGTATTTCGGGACTCGCGTCAATACGGACATTTACTGAGGGACTGGCGTCAATACGGACATTTACTGAGGGACTGGCGTCAATACGGACATTTACTGAGGGACTGGCGTCAATACGGACATTTACTGAGGGACTGGCGTCAATACGGACATTTACTGAGGGACTGGCGTCAATACGGACATTTACTGAGGGACTGGCGTCAATACGGACATTTACTGCGGGACTGGCGTCAATACGGACATTTACTGAGGGACTGGCGTCATTACGGACATTTACCGCGGGGACTAGAGTAAGAAGGACATTTGTTGAACCAGTGGTGACAGTATGGACATTTGCGGGGGGGGGGGGGGGCTGTTACAAATAGGACATTTGCTTCGACGGTGGTGTAATTAAAAACATCAATTGTAATGGTAATCTATAACTGCATTGCCATTTTTTTAATGAATGGTCCTATAATGAATATCTCACCCTTCTTGAATGCTGTCCATGAATATATGTCTTGTACCCAGTCACCTGCCCCGCCCTAGTTTAAAGCCGTTCTGGAAACACGTCATCCAGATTTAGCCATGATGTTCAGGATAATCCAACCTGCCAGCTTTGTTAATCTCGTGAAATCTCCTCGAATCCTCCACTATTTACGACTCCACAACAGCCAATTAACGAAATGCACTCGAAACATATGCAAATTATTTTAGAACCCTCTTCAAGCCCATCACATGTCGTGCTCGATTTGCTTTTAAAAAAGGAGAGAAAAAAAAATTAAGACCATTTAGGGAGATGGGGGAAAACGAGGCTGATATCCGAGAATCTGGCCGAGAAATTTGATGTCAACAGGGAACGCGTTGAGCAGGAAGTGGACATAAATCTGGGGTGTGAAACAACCAGCTTTAGCAGCTCGTCTGTCTGGCGATGGCCAGATCTAGCAAAAAGGAAAGTTGCCAGAAAAAAACCCAGAAAAGCTGCCGTATTAAAATAAATAAAGCGCGAGATTACCTAAACAGTCTCGTATATTTGTATGTAACAGTAGGGGGGGGGGATAGTTTAAGTAAATACGGCTATGGAAATTGTAGATTAGTGATAAAATAGTTCTTTGTTTTCGCAACAACAAAAAATAGATCGAGAAATATTTTTTTAGCAAATACAGCTTTATGAAAATATGAAATAGAGCTGTAACATTCTAAAGGCTATTGAGAAATCGGAAATACAGTAAAATATCACCTCAAAAGTTGAAAGAATAATAAAACACAACCACCACACGCACACACACGCACACACACACACGCACACACACACACACAACTGCGTACACACAGATATACAGACAAGACTACAAACCAGGGTGTCCCCTTCTCCGAAATGTGTAAGACCTCGAGATTTATCAAAATCTCGGTTTCGCCTTTTCGCCCGATTACACTATTTCCCCCTATACTCCGTAAACGAGAAAATAAAAAAATAAAAATATTAGCAGACAACCGAGATTGTTTCCTACGGACGGTAATACGAACGACTGGTCGGTGTCGTGTAGGAGCTGTTGGTAAGTTTACCGACAGGTCGGTGCCTTGTACATGTAGGCGCTGTCGGTAAGTCGACCTATATGTCGGTGTCGTGTAAGAGCTGTCGGTGATACGAACGAGGATCCGAAGTCTTGTACATCTAGATTCTGTCAATAAGTCGACCGATTAGTCGTTGTCGTGTAGGAGCTGTCGGCGATGCGACTGACGTGTTGGTGTCTTATACAAGTAGGAGCTGTCGGTGAGTCGGGTCTATAGATCGGACTGACCAAACCCTCCTACAAGATAATTGAAAATTTCGGCACGGGCCAGCCCCACCAGGAGCCCCGCGACTTAAACGTGATGACGTAATTACTTAGTCGCTGCTTGAGCAAAAGTTCGATCTTCTTAACCTCACGGACATGAATATCGAATCAATCAGTACAGGCCTCTCGACGCGCTTAAGTTTGTTTCCGTGAATTATTTTCTTCAACTTTTCCCAAGTCGACACAATCTTGATTTGTACGCCAGTTAAATTTATGATTGGATTTAGTCTGGTTTAGGCATTCTGGGATTGTATCAGTAGTGGGCTTGATCCGGATAGAAATTTGATTGGGTTAATAGAAGGAGGCTGCTACAGGTAGTAATGAACTTAGTGGGCTTTATTATAAGTTTTAAAACTCGTGGTACCAGAAAGGTAGTTATGAACTCGTAGATGGAAGGGAGGGGGTTGTTATACTGGCAGATGAAGCTATATAACTACTACATGTTCTAGGTAAAAGAACTGGTGAAATATGTAAAACACATATAACGAGCAAACAAAACACCCTCGCGAGCAACACAAACACCACCAGCGAGCCACCCAAACACCATCAGCGAGCCACCCAAACACCACCAGCGAGCCACCCAAACACATCAGCGAGCCACCCAAACACCAACGGCGAGCCACCCAAACACCCGCGCGAGCCACCTAAACACAATCAGCGAGCCACCAAAACACCTCCAGCGAGCCACCCAAACACCCCTCACGAGCCACCCAAACACCACCAGCGAGCCACCCAAACACCCCTCACGAGCCACCCAAACACCACCAGCGAGCCACCCAAACACCCCTCACGAGCCACCCAAACACCACCAGCGAGCCACCCAAACACCATCAGCGAGCCACCCAAACACCACCAGCGAGCCACCCAAACACCCCTCGCGAGCCACCCAAACACCACCAGCGAGCCACCCAAACACCCCTCACGAGCCACCCAAACACCACCAGCGAGCCACCCAAACACCACCAGCGAGCCACCCAAACACCCCTCACGAGCCACCCAAACACCACCAGCGAGCCACCCAAACACCACCAGCGAGCCACCCAAACACCCCTCACGAGCCACCCAAACACCACCAGCGAGCCACCCAAACACCATCAGCGAGCTATCCATTCACTCGATCAGACGAACATAAAGAGAGCCACCTTGTTTACATACCGGATCTAAATATGGGTTCCTCGGGAACGCGTATGGGCTCCCAGGGAACATTCAAACGGAACAATGGGACCCAAAGCAATCTTTAATAAACTGCGGTATAAATTATCTGGCGGAAATGTTTCGCGATTGGCCCATAATCGACACTTTGTAAGGTCGTGTCAATAAACATGTATTCTATTTGTAAACAAACATTAGCATGTAGGAAGAACAAAGTTCGAAGGTTACCCCCGGCTCATGTGTTGCTTGCAATGTCTGGTCTAGGTTTTTAATGGGCCTCTGTGTCTCAGGGCATCTGATTGGTTAAACGATATGGGTATGGAGTGGTTTTCTTTGTTCTGTCACGTCAAAATGTTTGACCAGGGCGTCATAAAGTTAATTAAGTCACGTGAGAAAGTTAACTAAGTCACGTAAAGAAAGTTAATTAAGTCATGTCTCATATTTAATTATGTCACGTCAAAAAGTTAGTTATGTCACATCCGAGATTTAATTGTCACGTCATAAAATGTTAATTATGTCACGTCAAAAAGTTAGTTATGTCACATCCGAGATTTAATTGTCACGTCATAAAATGTTAACTATGTCACGTCAAAAAGTTAGTTATGTCACATCCGAGATTTTATTGTCACGTCATAAAATGTTAATTATGTCACGTCAAAAAGTTAGTTATGTCACATCCGAGATTTAATTGTCACGTCATAAAATGTTAACTATGGCACGTCAAAAAGTTCATTTTGTATCATCTGGAGGTTTGCTATGTTTCAGTGGCGTAGCCAGGATCGTCTCAAGGGGGGGGGGGGGGGTTCCAATTTTTACCCGGGGACAAGCTTTCGATTTGCAGACTTTTAATTTGAACCCCCCCCCCCCTAAAACTTTCGATTTGCACCCCCCCCCCCCCTCAAACTTTCGATTTGCACCCCCCCTCATACTTTATATATATACCGAGGGGTCTATGGGGGGGGGGGCTTATGACCCCCCCCCCCCCTAACCCCCCCCCCCTGCCTACTCCAATGCTATGATGTCCTAACTTATCGTGAAACCAGTGCCTTTACATGTTTGTCATGTCATGTTTGCCTGTCGTCCCTACTGGGACATAGGCCGCTGACAAGAGCTTTCCAGACGTCTCTGTCCAGGGCTAGTCTCTCCAACTGTCCCCAGGTGTATCCAATCTTCTTGGTGTCTTCTTCCAGGTCACGTCTCCAGGTCTTTCTTGGTCTGCCTCTCTTCCTCCTGCCTTGTGGATTCCAGGTGAGGGCCTGTCTTGTTATGCTGGATACAGGCTTCCTGAGTGTGTGGCCAATCCATTTCCATTTTCTCTGGAGGATCTCTACTTCCACTGGCAGTTGATTTGTCCTTTGCCATAGAACATCATTTCTGATGGTTTTAGGCCAGCGAATTCGCAGGATCTTTCTGAGACATGCGTTTATAAATGATTGTATTTTCTTCTTATTTATAGCAGTTATTCTCCATGTCTCAGCTCCATAGAGTAAAACAGGTTTTACTAGTGTGTTGAAGATCCGGATTTTTATTCTAAGGGTTAAATCTCCCGAACCCTTACATGTTTGTATAGAACCAGAATCTAACGTCTCCTTAGAATGCGTGATCAGGTCCAGAAGAATCTAGAACATCCATACAGCACAAACCGCAGAGTTTGAATGATCTACAGGCACGCACATACCTCCTTACAAACATAGCGTGTGTAACGACAACTAATCAAATTTTAACCTTTTAATTAATAAAGTGTGTTCGAATTTAGAATGTTAGTTGCACTGTTCATGAACCTAACGTATGTAGGCCCTATGTATTGTTATATTTTTAAGCGAATCTAGACATTTTTCGTCGTAAATTGAAATTTTCCGAAAACTGCAACATCAAAATCACTTCTAAGTTTTTATACAGTGAGTTGTTCAGTAAATTAATATAAAAATTAGGACGTCGTATATTTCCCAATGCTTGCATTTAATTATAAAAAAGAAAAATTAATTAAAACATCGAGAGTTTTTTTTTTATATTCACAATACATGTTTACATCGTATGAAAATAGAAAAAAAATCTTTACATGGAATTCCCATCTAGACTAAACGTAAAAGAAATTATAAGATCGCAATGTTGGTTTTTTTTTTAGAAAATGTCGTCTATAGAACTTGTAAAAAAAACTGGCCTCAGAAAGCGCGCTAAAGTTGTGCTCACACAGAGCTGTTGTGTGCGTGCATGTTTCTCTAGCCTGCGCTCATCCACAGAAGTGGTTTTAATTACTGGCGCGGCAGACGACAGAAAAAAACGCGGCAGAGATAGACGCCATGGAAATAGCAGGCTTCTGATTGGTTTGAAACGGAGTCACGTGATGCTATTTTTAGAAGGATCTGTGTCATTAAATTGTGGACATTGTCCATTAAATTAGAAAGGTTGTCGAGTTATTTTTGTCTTCGCGGTTTTTGTGTGGAAATCTACGACTACTGTACTGACCGTCAGATTTGGCAACATTGACTTAATTGGCAACATTAACAACTTAATTGGCAACATTGACCACAACATTGACCACTTAATTGACAACACTGACCACAACATCGACAACACTGACCACAACATTGACCACAACATTGACCACAACATTGACCACAACATTGACCACAACACTGACCACAACATCGACAACACTGACCACAACATTGACCACAACATTGACCACAACATTGACCACAACACTGACCACAACACTGACCACAACATTGGCCACAACATTGACCACAACACTGACCACAATACTGACCACAACATTGATCACAACATTGACCACAACATTGACCACAATATTGACAACGTAGACCACAACATTGACCACAACATTGATCACAAAATTGACCACAACATTGACCACAACATTGACCACAACATTGACCACTTAATTGACAACATTGACCACAACATTGACAAAACTGACCACAACATTGACAACACTGACCACAACATTGACAAAACTAACCGCAATATTGACCACAACATTGACCACAACATTGACAACACTGACCACAACACTGACCACAACATTGACAACACTGACCACAACATTGACAACACTGACCACAACATTGACAACACTAACCACAACATTGACCACAACATTGACCACAACATTCACCACTTAATTGACAACACTGACCCCTACGTTCACCACTTAATTGACAACACTGACCACAACATTGACCACTTAATTGACAACACTGACCACAACATTGACCACTTAATTGACAACACTGACCACAACATTGACCACTTAATTGACAACACTGACCACAACATTGACCACAGTATTGGACACAACGTAGACGACATCTCTGGTTATATATTATATCCCACAACTGAAAACATTGACCAAACATTGACTACAACTAACATCATTGACTACATTTTTGATAACGACCTTGACCTCATCAATAACCTAACAGACCACATCATTACACCTTTGATCACACCATTACCCACAACATCGATCAAATCATCAGCGCCATCATCGACCACATAAACGACAATAAACACCACAGACTTCAATCAAAAACATCGACAACATCACAAACCAACCAATTACACAAACATCAACATTTCGTTCTTATCTTAATCATTTTTCAACTAGCAAAGATATCCATTATACATCCGGTGCCATTCTAATCTAACCGTCATCCATCACACTAGATACTTACCCCACACCGCCCTGCTCACAACTTAATTGGCAACATTGACCACAACATTGACCACTTAATTGACAACACTGACCACAACATCGACAACACTGACCACAACATTGACCACAACATTGACCACAACATTGACCACAACACTGACCACAACATCGACAACACTGACCACAACATTGACCACAACATTGACCACAACATTGACCACAACACTGACCACAACACTGACCACAACATTGGCCACAACATTGACCACAACACTGACCACAATACTGACCACAACATTGATCACAACATTGACCACAACATTGACCACAATATTGACAACGTAGACCACAACATTGACCACAACATTGATCACAAAATTGACCACAACATTGACCACAACATTGACCACAACATTGACCACTTAATTGACAACATTGACCACAACATTGACAAAACTGACCACAACATTGACAACACTGACCACAACATTGACAAAACTAACCGCAATATTGACCACAACATTGACCACAACATTGACAACACTGACCACAACACTGACCACAACATTGACAACACTGACCACAACATTGACAACACTGACCACAACATTGACAACACTAACCACAACATTGACCACAACATTGACCACAACATTCACCACTTAATTGACAACACTGACCACAACATTCACCACTTAATTGACAACACTGACCACAACATTCACCACTTAATTGACAACACTGACCACTACATTCACCACTTAATTGACAACACTGACCACAACATTCACCACTTAATTGACAACACTGACCACAACATTCACCACTTAATTGACAACACTGACCACAACATTCACCACTTAATTGACAACACTGACCACAACATTGACCACTTAATTGACAACACTGACCACAACATTGACCACAGTATTGGACACAACGTAGACGACATCTCTGGTTATATACTATATCCCACAACTGAAAACATTGACCAAACATTGACTACAACTAACATCATTGACTACATTTTTGATAACGACCTTGACCTCATCAATAACCTAACAGACCACATCATTACACCTTTGATCACACCATTACCCACAACATCGATCAAATCATCAGCGCCATCATCGACCACATAAACGACAATAAACACCACAGACTTCAATCAAAAACATCGACAACATCACAAACCAACCAATTACACAAACATCAACATTTCGCTCTTATCTTAATCATTTTTCAACTAGCAAAGATATCCATTATACATCCGGTGCCATTCTGATCTAACCGTCATCCATCACACTAGATACTTACCCCACACCGTCCTGCTCACATAGCACCGTTCAGCTTTGAGGAACTCTTCGACTAGAAACGCCATTAGTTCTCCGACAAACATTTGTGTGCCGTTCCAATTTCCTCCCGCAGTTTTTTTACATCACCGCACTTTCAATCCAGGGAACTATTTTTGTCCGTCTGCTAATGTTGTTGTCCGCCTTCTGATGTCACTGTACGTCTGCTGAGGTAAATGTCCGTCTGCTAAAGTACGTGTCCGCCTGCTGAGGTATATGTCCGTCTGTTGATGTGTATGTCCCTCTACTGGTGTATATCTCCGTCTGCTGATGTCACTGTCCGTTTGTCTAGGTACGTGTCCGTCTGCTCTGATGTATATGTCCCTCTACTGGTGTATATGTCCGTCTGCTAATATTGCTGTTCGTCTTCTGCTGTATAAGTCCATAGCCTGATATATATGTCCGCATTCTGATGTATATGTCCCTCTACTGGTGTATATGTCCGTCTGCTAATATTGCTGTCCGTCTCCTGATGTATATGTCCATAGCCTGATATATATGTCCGCATTCTGATGTATATGTCCCTCTACTGGTGTATATGTCCGTATGCTAATATTGCTGTCCGTCTCCTGATGTATATGTCCGCCATCTGATGTCGCTATCTGTCTGCCTAAATACGTGTTCGTCTGCTGATGCATTTGTCCGTCTGTTGAAGGAAATGTCCGCCTTCTGATGTTACTGCCCGTGTGCTGATGTATTTGTCCGTTTCTGTGTAAAACAAGTGCAATAATCTATTTTTTTTTTAAATTTAAATAACAACTCGAATTTACCGAGTTACTCTTTAAAAATCCCAAAACCCCAGCAATACTTTACAAATTTGAGAAATCTGTTCTTCATTAAAACACCAGTTTTATTAATTTTTTCTCACGAGGCATGAACCGACACAAACACGAATTAGTGAGTAACCTAATCTAATCCGATAATCCCCTCTCCATCTAATCGATGAACCTAATGCACGACCTTGAGATGTGACTTAAGATACGGAAGTCACCGGAAGTTGTGAGTGGGACTCAAATAAAAACCGGAAGTAGAAAGCCATTTTTCGACATGGCGAGCTAGGAGAATGGACGGTGTATTAAAATCGACTTCCCAGCGTAAATTGGTTTATTTTAGCGGCTTTATGTAGGACAGGGGGGCCATTAGCCGTCATAGAAGTGTGGGGAGGTGAGGGGTGAATTGTGGGGGAGGTGAGGGTGAAGTGTGGAGGAGGTGAGAGAAATGTGAGGGGGGGGTGGTGCCAGGAAGGTCCGGCAGGAGAAATTGTTTCTTTATGACGTCATTAAGTCTTTTGGATGTTCACTTCCGGTACGAATGAAATAACGCGAGACTTGGCATTTAGTTAAGGCTGTACTACACGCCTAGAATTTACTCCGGCTCGTTAGGGTGAGTGGCCCCGGGGGTCGGGGAGGTAAAGGGTGAGGGTTGGGGGAGATGGTGGAAGGCGGTTAATTTTTCTTATAATCTTTTACGTTTTAAGACTGATTGACGCGAAATAATTTCTTGTGAACATGAAACAGCGATAAATTCAAACATGGAGTTGACATGTATGTATAATACATGTATATACGATGTCCAGACATACATACATGCAAGTATATATTAAGCTTACACGTTAACGAAAGTTAATACGAGTGTCCACGATGCTTATATACTTACATACATACATATATAAATGCATAAACTCATACCGCTAAAAAAATATTCAAGTCACTATGTGAACATATTAAGGGCTATCGCCTGTGTTACCATTCATGTCTAGACAGGACCCTAATGTATGACGTCCCTAAAAGTCATATCGCCTGTCTTACCATTCATATCTAGACAGGACCCAAATGTATTACGTCCCTTAAAGTCCTATCGCCTCTCTTACCATTCATGTCTAGACAGGACCCTAATGTATGACGTCCCTAAAAGTCATATCACCTCTCTTACCATTCATGTCTAGATAGGACCCTAATGTATGACGTCCCTAAAAGTCCTATCACCTCTCTTACTATTCATGTCTAGACAGAACCCAAATGTATGACGTTCCTAAAAGTCCTGTCGCCTGTCTTATCAATCATGCCTAGACAGGACCCTAATGTATGACGTCCCTAAAAGTCCTATCGCCTCTCTTACTATTCATGCCTAGACAGGACCCTAATGTATGACGTCCCTAAAAGTCCCATCGCCTCTCTTACCATTCATGTCTAGACACGTCCCAAATGTATGACGTCCCTAAAAGTCCTATCGCCTCTCCTATCATTCATGTTTAGACAGGACCCAAATGTATGACGTCCCTAAAAGTCCTATCGCCTCTCTTACAATTCATGTCTAGACAAGACCCAAATGTATGACGTCCTTAAAAGTCCTATCGCCTCTCTTACCATTCATGTCTAGATAGGACCCTAATGTATGACGTCCCTAAAAGTCCTATCACCTCTCTTTCCATTCATGTCTAGACAGGACCCAAATGTATGACGTCCCTAAAAGTCCTATCGCCTGTCTTACCATTCATGTCTAGACAGGACCCTAATGTATGACGTCCCTAAAAGTCCTATCGCCTCTCTTACCATTCATGTCTAGACAGGACCCAAATGTATGACGCCCCTAAAAGTCCTATCGCCTGTCTTATCAATCATGCCTAGACAGGACCCTAATGTATGACGTCCCTAAAAGTCCTATCGCCTCTCTTGTCATTCATGTCTAGACAGGACCCAAATGTATGACGTCCCTAAAAGTCATATCGCCTGTCTTACCATTCATGTCTAGACAGGACCCTAATGTATGACGTCCCTAAAAGTCATATCGCCTCTCTTACCATTCATATCTAGACAGGACCCTAATGTATGACGTCCCTAAAAGTCCTATCGCCTATGTTACTGTTCATGTCTAGACAGGACCCAAATGTATGACGTCCCTAAAAGTCCTATCGCCTGTCTTACTGCCTAAGCATCCAATCTCTAGTTAAGAAGTCTTTAGTTTTTAAAAGCCGCGGCTTCAACAGCGAGAATTAAAGGGCTCTCGAGACCACGGCAACGGTTGTGAAACATTTGTTTTCAGAATTTTTTATCTCATTGTTTGGAGAGTCAAATATGTGTGTGTGTAGGCCTTAGGGTGTGTGTTGTGTTTCGTGTGTATTGCTATGGTGTCTATGGTGTGTATGGTGTTTGATATAAGTATGGTGTGTATGATTTTATATTTTATATGATGTGTGTCTATGTATGGCTTTTATTGTGTGTGTTTTGTCTGTAGTGTTTATCTATGGTGTGTAAAGTAAAGTTTCCCTTTCAAACCTGACGGTCTATGGGGCAAGTGAAGTAGAGTTCACTTGTTTCTGTGACCTCGTCATATGAAGAGGTAGTGTGGTCAGCACTATGCCCAGCCGCCTTTACTTCCCCTAACGTGAGTTAGGTACCCATCTAAGTTGGGTGGACTCTGGAACTGTCTACTGACTTCAACCCGGATTCGAACTCGAGACTTAAGGGTTAGCAGTCCAGCTATCTATGGCGTGTGATGTGCGTAAAGTGTTTATTGTGTGTGTGGCGCCTATGGTGTTTATGGTGTATGTGGTGTCTGTGGTGTTTACACTGTATGTAATATCTATGGTATGTATGGTTGTTGTGTATATGATGTGTAAGGTATATACGATGTGCATACCATATGTACTGTGTATTTTGACTGCGGTATGTGTGGTGTGTATAGTATGCATTGTATGTTTCGTGTATTTTGGTGTGTATGCTGGAATTAGTATGTATGGTGTATATCGTGCAAGTGATATACATGTAACTACACCAGTTATTCCGCCTATAACTGTCTACACAGCCCCCACCCCTTCCTCCCCCACCCTCTCCCTAGATACAATGTAGTACATACATCATCACACTCCACAATACCCTCTCAAAAATAAAACGAGCTTTACTTTGTGTGCGTGTGTTTGTGTGTGAGTGTGTGTGTGTGTATCTATAAAGAGATGAATGTGAATGTCAAACTGTCACATGTTAAAAATACAAATTATCGATTTCATATAGGTTTATAAACTCCCCTGTATACATACATATAAATATATATATATATATATATATATATATATATATAAAAGCATGCACACAAAGAGGTGAGCCGGGGGCTGTTCGTTAAGACATTCTTACACCCTGCTGTTATATCTCAGACCAATCAATATTTCTCCACATTTTTTCAACAGTCTCCGTGTATTCTTGTAATTTCTTTTTTTTCCTTCATTTTATTTTTCTAAATGATGCTTTCGAGTGCTTTTATGTACTGCTGGGGTCGAGGGGGAGAGGGGGGGTGTAATGGACACCAGCGAGAAAAGTCTCAAAGGTATTTGAGAGGTGTATAAATTCATTAAAAAATCATGCACAGCGTATTTACAATTAATATGGTTATAAAATCCTGCCTGTCTGGTTTTTTTCGGACTTTACTAAAGATTGGATGTATTTGATGTTTATAATATTTTCGGTAACTAAATAAAAATTAAAAAAAAAGCAAAAACAATTTGGTTTTCACGTGTAATGGCCACATAAACAATGGCATCCTGCTATTGGATAGGCTGCCATAGATTTTATTGTACACATTGTAAGCTAAAAATAGAAAACTAGGTCATGGGGTTTTAAATTTGCATTGTAATTTAAAAACTTGATCTGCAAAGTTTTGTAAACAAATAGTTATCGATTACTAAGTTACTGTACAGCCAATCAATATTTGTCTTACGAAAGTAAAACATCCGGTTATAACTTAGGCTTGATGAAAATAAATAGAAATGTAGCCTTAAACTCAACAAATTATTTTTAAGTTCTCTGGATTTGCAACTTTTATAGCATTTATTCTAAGAATATAAAATTTCTAAATTAATTTTAGGCTTAAGTTTTTATTTTTTATTTTTTTTTACGGTCTAAATCTAAAAAGCACGTTTTTATTCCATGACAACAACATTATGGAAGGAATCTCGTCAACTCGCTCGCCTCCATTGCTTGAAATAAATGTAAAATATTGTTAATGAACAACGTCATAATTGCTCTGTGAACTGTTTTTCACTATTGTTTTGTAAACAATGTGTCATGATTGTTTTGTTAACATTTTGTCAAGCTTATTTGCCCTAGATTTATTTTTTTCAGTGAATAATTATTATGTCACAAGAGTGATCTCCCCTGATCTAATCCCTTCTCTGTCCTAAGTCTAATTTGAACAAATACATCAAAGAGGCTTCAATGATACCTCGGGGGTTCACGGAAATACTCAGGAATTACTGAAACACTCAGAAATTACCGAAATACGCGGGGTTCACGGAAATGCTTTGGGTCTAATGATATACTAGGGTTCTACTGAAATACTCGGGGTTCATTAAAATACTTGGGGTTCACAGAAATACTTGGGGATCACTGAGATTCTACTGAAATATACGGGGTTCACTGAAGTACTTGGGGTTCAATGAAATACTTAGGGTTCCTGAAATAATTGGGGTTCACTGAAATGCTTGGGGTTCACTGAAATACAGAGGGTTTACGTAGAAGATCGACGAAGTCGAAACTAAGAAAAAGGGTTACAAAAGGGTTCACACATAGAAGGTTCCCCACAACTACATATATCTAAGGTTCCCCAAAGTACAACTAGGGTTTACACAGCCACCCCCACTCCTCCACCCCCTCCCACTCCCCACAGCTATATCACAGACTCGGCAAAATCTTCCTCTGATGATCACCGACTCCCCCCCCCCCATCCCCCCCCCCCCTAAACATTTGATGGTTGAAGTACACATCGCGAACTGGGCGCCATTAATCAATAGACTAATCATTTTTAACGGTTGGTTTCGTATCCTGAATGCCTGGGTGCGTTATCGTCGCCCTAGCCCTAGTCCCGTCCCCCCTACCCTCTAAGCTAGATTTAAATAATCCGATTTCCTGTAGGGTAGTTCGCCGTTTGATTTTCAGCTATAAATCAAGCTAAACATGCAGCTAGAGATAGCTGTGAAATGAAGCGACGTTTTAAATTACTTCTGGACAAAAGCAATTCGGTTTTTTCTTAAAGCGAAGCAAATTGTGGAGAGATGAGCCGACATTTGTGGTAAGAAAATGATAAGTTGTGTGTGTGTGTTTGTGTTTGTGCTTGTGTTTGTGTGTTTGTATGTGTATGTGTGTGTGTTTGTGTGTGTGTACATAGGTCGTGTTGTGTGTGTAAAACTGTTGTGTTGTGTTGTTGTGTGTAAAACTGCTATGTTGTGTGTGTGTAAAAGTGCTGTGTTGTGTGTTGTGTGTTTAAAAATATTATGTTGTGTGTGTAAAACTGCTATGGTGTGTTGTGTGTGTAAAACTGCTATGTTGTGTTATGTGTAACATAGCTGTGAGACGACACACGTAGCAACATAATGTTTTGAAACTCAAACATCACACCACGTGAATCAACAGCGAGCCAAAATTATTCAACTGTATACGAATTCAATTTCCACACTTCATCGACAAACTTTTAATGGCAATAATTCAGTGACCACTCGTTTTCATATTGGAAGTCCTCCAGAAAAAAAAAAACTGGAAGTAAAAAAAAACGTACGAGATACTTGTTAGTTGTAAATTATAAATTACAGGGACTACAAGTTGTTAGTTGACTAAAGTACTTTTTAATTGTACTAGGTGAGAGAACACAATCATTCAACGTCAAGGAAGTAGAGCAAAATGTAATTGGAACCAAAATTTAGATCGAAAAAAAAAACTACTCATTAACTCACCGTCCCAGTCCTTCACAACGGCGTCTTCATTGCTGTTAATGTGCCGCGTAAGTCGCGATGTTTTGTTGTGTTGTATTTTTTTTTTCTTTTGGGTTTGAAGATGTTACGTTATTGTTTTGTAAGTTGGGTAAGCTACTCCGTATACAAGAATCTTTTGGGTTTAAAGATGTTACGTTATTGTTTTGTAAGTTGGGTAAGCTACTCCTTGTACAAGAATCTTTTGGGTTTAAAGATGTTACGTTATTGTTTTTTTGTAAGTTGGGTAAGCTATTCCGTATTCAAGAATCTTTTGGGTTTAAAGATGTTACGTTATTGTTTTGTAAGTTGGGTAAGCTACTCCGTATACAAGAATCTTTTGGGTTTAAAGATGTTACGTTATTGTTTTGTAAGTTGGGTAAGCTACTCCGTGTGCAAGAATCTTTTGGGTTTAAAGATGTTATGTTATTGTTTTGTAAGTTGGGTAAGCTACTCCGTGTGCAAGAATCTTTTGGGTGGCAGTTCGTGACCTCTACAGTAAGACCTGACCTGTACTGAATACATCTTACAAATACACATCCCTCACACATCTCTCACAAACTACTCACACATCCCTCACACATTCCTCACACATCCCTCACACTTCCCTCACACATCCCTAACACATCCCTCACACATCCCTCACACTTCCCTCACACATCCCTCACACATCCCTCACACTTCCCTCACACATCCCTCACACATCCCTCACACATCCCTCACACATCCCTCACACTTCCTCACACATCCCTAACACATCCCTCACACATCCCTCACACTTCCCTCACACATCCCTCACACATCCCTCACACATCCCTCACACTTCCCTCAAACATCCCTCACACATCTCTCACACATCCCTCACACTTCCCTCACACATCCCTCACACATCCCTCACACATCCCTCACACTTCCCTCACACATCCCTCACACATCTCTCACACATCCCTCACACATTACTGACACATCCCTCACACATCCCTCACACATCCCTCACACATCCCTCACACTTCCCTCACACATCCCTCACACATCCCTCACACTTCCCTCACACATCCCTCACACATCTCTCACACATCCCTCACACTTCCCTCACACATCCCTCACACATCCCTCACACATCCCTCACACTTCCCTCACACATCCCTCACACTTCCCTCACACATCCCTCACACATCTCTCACACATCCCTCACACATTACTGACACATCCCTCACACATCCCTCACACATCCCTCACACATCCCTCACACATCCCTCACACATCCCTCACACATCCCTCACACATCTCTCACACATCCCTCACACATTACTGACACTTCCCTCACACATCCCTCACACATCCCTCACACATCCCTCACACATCCCTCACACTTCCCTCACACATCCCTCACACTTCCCTCACACTTCCCTCACACTTCCCTCACACATCCCTCACACTTCCCTCACACTTCCCTCACACTTCCCTCACACATCCCTTACACATCCCTCACACATCCCTAACACATCCATCACACATCCCTCACACATCCCTCACACATCCCTCACACATCCCACACACATATTCACACATCCCTCACATATATTCACACATTCCTCACACATCCCTCACACATCCCTCACACATCCCTCACACATCCCTCACACATCCCTCACACATCCCTCACACATCCCAAACATATCCCTCACACATCCCTCTCCCATATTCACACATCCCTCACACATCCCTAACACATACCTAACACATCCCTCACACATCCCTCACAAATCCCTCTCCCATATTCACACATCCCTCACACATCCCTAACACATCCCTCACACATCTCTCACACATCCCTCACACATCCCTCACACATCCCTCACACATCCCTCACACATACCTTACACATCCCTCACACATCCCTCACACATCCCTCACAAATCCCTCACACATCCCTCACACATACCTCACACAACCCTCACACATACCTCACACATCCCTCACACATATTCACACAT
Source organism: Physella acuta (assembly GCF_028476545.2). Classification (NCBI taxonomy): domain Eukaryota; kingdom Metazoa; phylum Mollusca; class Gastropoda; family Physidae; genus Physella; species Physella acuta. The sequence continues at coordinate 20,258 of NW_026732601.1, read as the reverse complement.
ACCTTACACATCCCTCACACATCCCTCACACATATTCACACATCCCTCACACATCCCTCACACATATTCACACATACCTTACACATCCCTCACACATCCCTCACACATCCCTCACACATCCCTCACACATCCCTCACACATTCACACATCCCTCACACATATTCACACATCCCTCACACATCCCTCACACACCCCAAACATATCCCTCATATATCCCTCACAAATTCTCTGATTTTAACAAGCAATATTTAAACACGATAATCGACAGAAACGTCTGTTAAATCTGATGACTGACACCTCAATAACTATCCAGAGACAGATGGTATCTGTGCCACATTCAAATGGAATTCAGACTCTCAATATGTCTCTATATGTCTCTATATGTCTCAATATGTCTCAGTATGTCTCAGTATGTCTCAGTATATCTGAATATGTCTCAATATGTCTGATTATGTTCCAATATGTCTCAATTTGTCTCAATATGTCTCAATATGACATACATTGATTGTGATCATAAACAAAGTATACATGTGATTATAGTCTCGCGATAAGTATGATATCTATGTTATAAATGGGATTATAGACACATAATGTATCTTATCATAGCTGTGTTATAAGATTATAAATCCCATATAAGCTACAATACAAACAGGATCACAGAAACACTACGATTACCCTAATCTACTTTGTATTTAGTTCACTGAGCCGTGAAGTTTTGAACGCATCAGACCGTATGGAAATAATTCTGTTAGGCCAAAGAAGGGTCTATTATCATTGTTGGTTAGATGGTTAAACTAGGTCGAGGGAACATTATTGGAGTTTTAAATTCTTTGGAACATTATTAGCTAAATGGGGACATGGGAACTTTAGAACGAAGGATCCATTATAATTGTTAGATGATTAAACTAAGTCGGTGGAACATTATTGGAGATTTAAATTCTTTGAAACATTACAGGCTAAATGGGAACATTGTAACTTAAGAACGAAGGATCTATTATCATTGTTGGTTAGATGGTTAAACTAGGTCAAACTTTTTCGGCTAACTGGAAACTTTAAATTATTTGGAACATTGTCAGCTTTAAGCGAACTTGAAGTTATATGGAGCATTATGAACTAAATGGAAATTTTAAATTTCTTTGGATCATTATCGGCTAAATGGAAATCTTAATCTTAATAGAACATTACCGGCTGTACAGCGAATTTTAAATGCTATGGAACACTATCGGCTAGACAGCGAACTTAACTCTTTGAAACAAATGTCTAACTGGTTTTGAAGGTAGGTAAAATAATTTAGCTTTAAAACAGGGTCGACTGTCCCACATAGATCTAGACCTAGTGAATGTCCAGAAATCAGAGGAGAGCAGATTTTATAAAATATTGTTGTAGAAATAGAGAAAAATCTGGGGGGAAAATTTTGAATTTTTCACCCAATTTTGCATCTTCCATTTTCGTCTCCCATCTTAAAAGCATGGCATAAATTATTATGTTGAACACAATCTTACCGCCCCTTGGCGCTAACTTAACTTGGCGGTTACTTCCCTTGTCTGCTTGATCACATACATCATGGATTGTGCCGAGATCCCATCTCTCCTCACCCCCCCCCCTCCCTCCCACACACACACACACACTTTTCAAAACCCGCCCCCAATTTCACTCCCTCCCTCCCGCACTCCACAAGCTAATTCTCTTTACACACCTTCCAATGAAACTAGTCACCTTTTACGCCACCTCTTGCTCCACCAACACCCTCCCACAACACCCTCCCAGAACACCCTCCCACAACACCCTCCCCAACACCCTCCTACCCTCCCACCCCCGCCCATGTAACACCCTCTCAGTGGTATCTTCCAGCAGACCAATTAGGTCCTGATACCTGACCCCCTCCCCAGAGGGGGCGTCTCCGTGCCAGTGGGGCAGGAATTAATTTCTCTGAGGCTTACAACTTCTTCACAGCAGTCAAAAAACTAGTCTGTCGTCTACCTGCATTGTCCGTGTTGATATCAGAATGAACAAAATGTCTCCCAAGTTACCATACAATTTTCATACAAAGGTCATAGTATGGTCATACATTAGGGTGTCCGGTCAAAAACCCCCTGGACAAAAACCCCCTGGACATAAACCCCCCGACATAAACCCCCTGGACAAAAACCCCCCGCGACATAAACCCCTTGGACAAAACCCCCCCGCGACATAAACCCCCTGGACAAAAACCCCCCGCGATATAAACCCCCCGGATAATAACCCCCGGACTGAGGTTTATATAAAGAAAAAATAACGATGATGTGAACCAAGAAATTAAAAAAAAAATTACATTAAATTAATTTAATTTTTTTACGACTTGAGTGTTCCAAAAGACGCAACAAGGCAGAATGCAAAGCAAAGCAAAAATAAAGATTCATGGTGAACAGCTTGTTGGACGATGTACATTAGTCATACAATGGTCATATAATGATCATACAATGGACATACAATGGTCATACAATGGTCATACAATGGTCATACATTGGTCATACAATGGTCATACATTGGTCATACAATGGTCATACAATGGTCATTATTTTGGTCACACAATGGTCATACATTGGTCATACAATGGTCATACATTGGTCATACAGTGGTCATACAATGGTCATACATTGGTCATACAGTGGTCATACAATGGTCATACAATGGTCATACAATGGGCACACAATGGTAATACAATGGTAACAATATGGTCATACAATGGTCATACAATGGTCATACAATGGTCATACAACGTTCATACAATGGTCATACATTTGTCATACAATGGTCATACATTGGTCATACAATGGTCATATAACAATGGTCATTCAATGGTCATACGTTGGTCATACAATGGGCACACAATGGTCATACAATGGTCATACAATAGTCATACATTAGTCATACAATGGTCATACAATGGTCATACCATTGTCATACAACGGTCAGACAATGGTCATACAATGGGCACACAATGGTCATACAATGGTCATACAATAGTCATACATTAGTCATACAATGGTCATACCATGGTCATACCATTGTCATACAATGGTCAGACAATGGTCATACATTGGTCATACATTGGTCATACAATGCTCAAATACCAGTCTGGTTAAACGTGACTGTGTAGGTAAAGTAGTGATAGACTAGCAGACGTAATAACGTGAACACTGAACTAGGGATAGACTGACAGACGTAAGATTGTGAACACTGAACTAGGGATAGAATAGCAGACGTCATAACGTGAACACTGAACCAGAGATATTTTTTTCTCTCTTTTTTTGAAGATAGACTGACAAACGTCAAACGATGACCATCAAAACAACAACAAAATTTAAAATAAAATTAAAATATCAATATCTTATATTTTTATATGTGTTTAGTTTGTCAAAAGAACATAATCCACATGGCAAATCGAAAATAACATACGACACATAACACACTACATACAACGCATTACACATTGTCCTCGATGGGCGAAAAGTTACGTGTCACGCATCATACAAATGAGGTCATTCGCTGCTTCAAAGTTCATAAAAACAGAAATGACAACATAAAAAGTTGTTTCCCCTTATAGTACACTTTTTGTTATTTCCCTTGACTGTAATATTTATCGGGAACAAGATGTCAGTTAAAATTGTATCGAGAGAGAGAGAGAGAGAGAGAGAGAGAGAGAGAGAGAGAAAGAGAGAGAGAGAAAGAAAGAAGTGCGTGTGTGTGTGTTTGAGTATGTAAGAGTGTGTGTGAAAGTGTAAGCGTGTAATGAAACATATGACGAAAAGCACAGATGAATAATTCAGGTTTGTGTTATTAAATGCTTGTGATTTAGTAATTTAATGATTTAAAATTGTGTTTAAAAAATACAAAATCAGGAGAAATGTTCTACCTGTCGATCAAGTTAGTATCTGCATGTTTGAGATTATTTCTAGAGTGGGCTGGTAATCTTCTTCTTCTTCTTCTTCGTTCTTAATTGAAATGTTGGACGGTCTAATTGTAATGTTGGACGGTCTAATTGAAATGTTGGACTGTCTAATTGTAATGTTGGACTGTCTAATTGAAATGTTGGACGGTCTAATTGTAATGTTGGACGGTCTAATTGAAATGTTGGACTGTCTAATTGTAATGTTGGACGGTCTAATTGAAATGTTGGACGGTCTAATTGAAATGTTGGACGGTCTAATTGTAATGTTGGACGGTCTAATTGAAATGTTGGACTGTCTAATTGTAATGTTGGACGGTCTAATTGAAATGTTGGACAGTCTAATTGAAATGTTGGACGGTCTAATTGTAATGTTGGACGGTCTAATTGAAATGTTGGACGGTCTAATTGTAATGTTGGACGGTCTAATTGAAATGTTGGACGGTCTAATTGAAATGTTGGACGGTCTAATTGTAATGTTGGACGGTCTAATTGAAATGTTGGACGGTCTAATTGTAATGTTGGACGGTCTAATTGTAATGTTGGACGGTCTAATTGAAATGTTGGACGGTCTAATTGTAATGTTGGACGGTCTAATTGAAATGTTGGACGGTCTAATTGTAATGTTGGACGGTCTAATTGAAATGTTGGACGGTCTAATTGTAATGTTGGACTGTCTAATTGAAATGTTGGACGGTCTAATTGTAATGTTGGACGGTCTAATTGAAATGTTGGACGGTCTAATTGTAATGTTGGACGGTCTAATTGAAATGTTGGACGGTCTAATTGTAATGTTGGACGGTCTAATTGAAATGTTGGACTGTCTAATTGTAATGTTGGACTGTCTAATTGAAATGTTGGACGGTCTAATTGAAATGTTGGACGGTCTAATTGAAATGTTGGACTGTCTAATTGAAATGTTGGACGGTCTAATTGTAATGTTGGACGGTCTAATTGAAATGTTGGACGGTCTAATTGTAATGTTGGACGGTCTAATTGAAATGTTGGACGGTCTAATTGAAATGTTGGACGGTCTAATTGAAATGTTGGACTGTCTAATTGTAATGTTGGACTGTCTAATTGAAATGTTGGACGGTCTAATTGAAATGTTGGACGGTCTAATTGAAATGTTGGACTGTCTAATTGTAATGTTGGACTGTCTAATTGTAATGTTGGACGGTCTAATTGAAATATTGGACGGTCTAATTGAAATGTTGGACTGTCTAATTGTAATGTTGGACGGTCTAATTGAAATGTTGGACTGTCTAATTGTAATGTTGGACGGTCTAATTGAAATGTTGGACGGTCTAATTGAAATGTTGGACTGTCTAATTGAAATGTTGGACGGTCTAATTGTAATGTTGGACGGTCTAATTGTAATGTTGGACGGTCTAATTGTAATGTTGGACGGTCTAATTGAAATGTTGGACTGTCTAATTGTAATGTTGGACTGTCTAATTGAAATGTTGGACGGTCTAATTGAAATGTTGGACGGTCTAATTGAAATGTTGGACTGTCTAATTGTAATGTTGGACGGTCTAATTGAAATGTTGGACGGTCTAATTGAAATGTTGGACTGTCTAATTGAAATGTTGGACGGTCTAATTGTAATGTTGGACGGTCTAATTGAAATGTTGGACGGTCTAATTGTAATGTTGGACGGTCTAATTGAAATGTTGGACGGTCTAATTGAAATGTTGGACTGTCTAATTGAAATGTTGGACGGTCTAATTGAAATGTTGGACTGTCTAATTGTAATGTTGGACTGTCTAATTGAAATGTTGGACGGTCTAATTGTAATGTTGGACGGTCTAATTGAAATGTTGGACGGTCTAATTGTAATGTTGGACGGTCTAATTGAAATGTTGGACGGTCTAATTGTAATGTTGGACGGTCTAATTGAAATGTTGGACGGTCTAATTGAAATGTTGGACGGTCTAATTGTAATGTTGGACGGTCTAATTGAAATGTTGGACGGTCTAATTGAAATGTTGGACGTTCTAATTGAAATGTTGGACTGTCTAATTGTAATGTTGGACGGTCTAATTGAAATGTTGGACGGTCTAATTGAATGGTGGACGGTCTAATTGAAATGTTGGACTGTCTAATTGAAATGTTGGACGGTCTAATTGAAATGTTGGACTGTCTAATTGAAATGTTGGACGGTCTAATTGAAATGTTGGACTGTCTAATTGTAATGTTGGACTGTCTAATTGTAATGTTGGACGGTCTAATTGAAATGTTGGACGGTCTAATTGTAATGTTGGACTGTCTAATTGTAATGTTGGACGGGATCTCCTCCAACACAATTACGTATTGCATGCCAACATGTAATGCGCCTTTCGGCCCGTTGACGTTGATTTTAACAAGCTTTTTTTTCTGGATTTGCTTCCATAGCCTTTGCCCAACTAAGAACAAACTAAAAGGCGGCAGTTGTTTCATTTTGGAGTTTTATCTCCGAGTTGCTGTCCCATGCTAACGAGCCTCATCTGCCCGAGGGTTCGAACTCGAGACTTCTTGGTTTAGCAACCATGAGCTTTACCTACCCGACCACGTCGACCCCGCGGCTTATAATAAACATGTGACGTAACAGAGAACATGTGACGTAACAGAGAACATGTGACGTAACAGAGAACATGTGACGTAACAGAGAACATGTGATGCAACAGAGAACATGTGATGCAACAGAGAACATGTGATGGAACAGAGAACATGTGATGCAACAGAGAACATGTGATGGAACAGAGAACATGTGATGGAACAGAGAACATGTGACGTAACAGAGAACATGTGACGTAACAGAGAACATGTGATGCAACAGAGAACATGTGATGGAACAGAGAACATGTGATGGAACAGAGAACATGTGATGGAACAGAGAACATGTGACGTAACAGAGAACATGTGATGCAACAGAGAACATGTGATGCAACAGAGAACATGTGACGTAACAGAGAACATGTGACGTAACAGAGAACATGTGACGTAACAGAGAACATGTGACGTAACAGAGAACATGTGACGTAACAGAGAACATGTGACGTAACAGAGAACATGTGACGTAACAGAGAACATGTGACGTAACAGAGAACATGTGACGTAACAGAGAACATGTGACGTAACAGAGAACATGTGACGTAACAGAGAACATGTGACGTAACAGAGAACATGTGACGTAACAGAGAACATGTGACGTAACAGAGAACATGTGACGTAACAGAGAACATGTGACGTAACAGAGAACATGTGACGTAACAGAGAACATGTGACGTAACAGAGAACATGTGACGTAACAGAGAACATGTGACGTAACAGAGAACATGTGACGTAACAGAGAACATGTGACGTAACAGAGAACATGTGACGTAACAGAGAACATGTGACGTAACATAGAACATGTGACGTAACATAGAACATGTGATGGAACAGAGAACATGTGATATTCCAAATATGTGAAAACATACATAAGGAGCCCAGTACAATGTGAAAAAGTCTTGACACATTAATTTAGTCCCCGTGTAATAGGATTGTCTTGGAAGACTTGATCAAGTGATGAACAGACAGACCCAAAGAGATCGTTTGATATCGCATATTGACTTTTTCACGGGAATAATGCCGGTCTTTTCTCACGTGACAATCAACCGGAAGTCACGTGGCTGACAGAAATCTAAACCTTTCTTCTTATTCTATTATTAGAAGATCTGATGACGTCAATGTCAGAAACTTTTATTTGGCTCGCGAATTGAAACCTCGGTACTTGCTAGAATATTCTATAAGGTCTTTATAGGTCTCCAATATAAATACAGCTATCATTACACCTGTTATATATATATGTATATATGTATAATATATATATATATATATATATATATATATATATATATATATATATATATATATATATATATATATATATATATATATATATATATATAAATATATATATATATATATATATATATATATAGAGAGAGAGAGAGAGAGAGAGAGAGAGAGGGGGGGGGGAGGGAGGGAGACTAAGGAGTAGGGAGAAAATAATTATTTTAGTCAAGATCTCAATCTCAATTATGAAGGCAGATAAAATCTACTTCACCTACTATTAGAGCAACAAGGTCTCAGTATTGGAAATGACTTAGCTTGTTTTAGAAAGTCGTTGGGCGTTAACTTTGGTGTAGGATTAATTTTCTGAGACAAACTTTTTTTCCTGATCCAATCGTGTTTTTTCTTCGAACGGTAATCTCAGCCTGCGGTCATGGAAGTTGCCGATGTTTGTTTCTAGCTTAAATAATTTTAGACTTGCCTTAGTATTTTAAAGTAATGGGGGTTTATTAATAGCTGTCGGTGGAAAAATAAGGTACCCAGTACTAAACAAATCACTAGAAATATAGTAACTAAAACTTAACCCTGAAGAATACAGTCAAGGAAGTTCATGATAAACTCTTAACCCTAATATGGTGGTTTAAATTAAACGACACTGAACAATACAAATATAGTAGCTCAAACTATACTCTGGAGAATACAATCAAGAATATTCATGCTAAACTCTTAACCCTAGTTGCAGGGCCGGCGCTACCTATAAGGCGAACTAGCGCGGTCGCCTAGGGCGCCATCCCTAGGGGGCGAAAAAAGGTTTAATCGCTATTATCAAAAAGTACGTAATAATTAATAACTTTAATTATCTATTATAAACTATAGATGGTAATGTACAAAAGAGTAGCGATCTATTTCGGCGCCCAGAACTAAGTATCAATTTTGCACCCCCACCCCAAATTTAGGTCAATATAGGCGTATATTTATTCGCGATGGTGAAAATGCAACCCCCACCACCCAAATTTGGAAAGGTCGGGGCGCTTTTTACCAGTCACTTTGATTTTTATTTTGGTGTCACATAATTGATGTAGAAAACGATTAAATAAGTTCGTAATTTACATTTCGAACATTTCAAGCGGTTATCTAATTTTAATGTTGATTTAGTGATCGCTCCAACGCATGACGGGACGTTACAAAACACGTACAATATGTCCTGTTCCATAGAAATATGTCCTGGTGTATAGAGTTTTGCAATGACGGAGTGTACTTGTTTTGTAAGTTTTGATGAATCGTTTAGATTTGGTAGTAACTGCTGTTTAGGTATAAAGTATCGAAGTGTTAAAGCGTCGAATTTTTTATTTGGCTGTTGTGTAGTTGAAGGTCTAGTGGAATCTGATTGGTAGTAGAGAAATGAGAATGTAGGCTAAGAGGTATCGTAATTCTGGATTCGGGAGTATCGAGTCTTGTGGTATTGAGGTATCGAATTGTGTTGACTGTTAAAGTGTAGTAGTAGGTCCAGTGAAATCGTTGTTGATTGAAGTATCGTTTGTAGAGCTTGGTGAAGTTAAGAGAGATGGTATAGTAGTTCTAGAGCATCGAGCCTAGTTATGTTTAGGTATCGAAGTTTGATATGTGTTGTGGATGTAGTAGAGTATATCGAGTAGTCGAGATTATCGTAAGGTAGATGATTTCAATTCAGGACGTAACACACTACAAGGAAAGGCAGGCGTTCTTTAGCTGAAAAATCTATAGTTTTTTCGGTACCTATATTACCACTCTTAAAATATTAATATACAATGTTATATAGGCTGGAATTTATAACTATCCGTAAACTTTTTTTTTTTTCAAATAATAATTTGTTTTATATTTAATCATAATTTATAGCAATGTCTTAGCTTAAACCAGGGGTCGGCAACCTGCGGCTCGCGAGCCGCATGCGGCTCTTTTGATATCAAGATGCGGCTCTCCAGCTCCTTGAACAAATACTAATAATCTTAATACAAAAATAAAATATTTGAAATTTTTAAAATGTTAGTGGCTCTTTAAAACCAGGGAAATTTTGAAAATTGTAACTTTTGGCTCTTCCGCTTCAAACAGTTGCCCGTATTTGATTTTCTTTTAAAAAGCGCCCCTTTATTTGAGCATCCAAAGTTTCGTTAAAACATGATGAAAGTGTCGACCCAATGCAATAAAATGTATGTCATCACAATTGTTTAGAAGTATGTTATAATAAAGCTACCGTGTTTAATTTTTCAAACAAAACCTACAGTTAAGTATTCAATGAGTAAAATATATATGTTTTTGACACAGTTACACAGCCAATATAAAAGATTTCATATTATTATTATCTAATGAAATTTAGAGCGTTTTATTGTGTTTTTCAAGCATGTCTGAATTATACTTGGTTAATTTAGCTATTCTTGTGAAAGTTATTTCCCTTGAATAAAATTTCGGCATTTGGATTTCCAAATGGGAGACGATTCGTTGCTTAATTTTACGTTCATTTCGAATTCCTGCACCTTAGGTTGACCGCTTACTTATAAACTAGCCATCGGTACCCGTTACACGGGCTATTCTGGTGACTTATAAAATAGGCTACCCGGTCTTTCTTTTAGATATTTATCTCCGGGGAGCAGCATTTAAAACTGTCCGGAGGAGGGTGTGGGGGATGTGTGCGCGTGGGAAGGGAGGGGGGGGTAGAGTTTCTTTCAGGCATCTCTTCGGGGGGGGGGGGGCGAAGAAAGTCTACCGCCCCTCCCCTCGAAAAATGTTGACCGTACCTTCGATAATATCAAGTGCCCCCCCCCCCCCCCGGCGAAAAAGTCTGGAAGAAACATAGGAGGGGGGGTTGGGGTAGCGGATACTGGTTTTTCTATACTTTTTTATGCTTTTCTTTTTTCAGTTTCGTTCGGAGGTGAAAGTGGAAGAAACGATAGAGATGCCTGAAGAAAATGTATATAATCTACGTAAAGTGAGTAAAGAAATGAATTGTAATTCAGCTTTAAAAAAAAGTCATTATCGGAAACTTAGGAAAAGAAACATTTTATTGATCAAGAGCATCGGAATGAAACATTGTTAAGATTATGAAAAAAAGGGTTTTGTTTTATGTACTGTCTATGTTTATACTTGTTTAAAATAACATAGACTACCAATACCTATTAGAAAAATTAAAACCAAATTATATATACAGTATTAGTCAAGACAATACCATATTAAATGCACTCGCTGATTAAGAGACTTAAAATTAAGAGAATTAAAAGATTTCGTTAAAAATCCGGCTGTTCAATGATACTTATGTTGTTTTTGTCTTTTAAAATCACCTATTTCGGCTGAGCATGGGTCTGACCACACTATCCCTTCATATGCTCAAAAGACAGAAACAGATGAACTCTACTTCACCTGCCCCGTGTCCCGATAGGCAACTATATCATTCACATATTTAAAAAAAAAGAAATTAAAAAATAATAATTTAAGATTGACTTGGTGTGTCTCTAGCCCGTACTACCCGCATAGTATCAATTACACTATCATCTCGGCTATTTAGGGAATTGAAAATATAAGGAATAAAAGATGTACTTAAGAAACTTAACTAACGCGAATAGATCCTATTATTTCAAATTAAATTTTATCCCAAATTAGCCTATTCCATAGCTAAAGATACAAAAATTTCTATAAAATAATCAAGGCCTGAAATAGTGTAGTATATAAATTTATTATTGGAATAGATTATAGATCTAGATCTAGATAGTCTAGATCTAGATCTATCTCTAGACTCTCTAGGTCCTAAGTCTAGTTTTTCCGTAGATCTAATCTAGATCTAGAATCTCTAGATCTAGATTTAAATCTATAATATCTAGATCTAGAATCTAGATCTATAATCTCAAGATATAGATCTAGAGTCCAAATAGATAATGTAAATTTAAAAAGTTTAGGCCGAGAAAATTGTATTGTATGCATTTCATAGCGTACGTAGATCTAAATCAAATTTGAATGAAATAGTTCATTTCTTTATAATCTAAAACCCGAAAGATGACGCCATTAGTTTTGTGTTCTTTCCTTAGTGTAAACATTTGTAACGTAATTGTTTATTGCGTTCTTATCACAACTATAAACACTTTTCCGGTATTATTTTCAACAAAAGTCCGCATCAAGTTCTTCATATATCTCTGAAGTTACTGATATGATAGCCTGTAAAAGTGCACACATTGGCTTTTATATATTAGGATACAACTTATTACAAGTTATTATTTGCTATTGTAAATAAACCGGGAGTGATCTCCCCTAAACTTTCTCGAATATTCTTATATAAAATAACAGGGGATGGGAACTCGGGCTATAGACATGATTTTTAATCTATTTTAAATACTTAAAGTTTTAAAAATAGAATAAAATCTCGTAGACAAATTAATTGCACACCAAGTGAACGCTAAATTTAAAAAGTGCATAATAGTGCCCAATATTATTAGTACTTAAAAAATCGGACGTAGCGTAAACTACTACTTCTGGTCAACGGAAATTACTCAAAATTTGACAGAAGGTAGGGAATTAGATCTTTTACTTACATGTGAAATTTCATTAATCTATCTGAAATAGTACTCAAGTTATAGGCTTTTGAAAAATTCAAAGTAGGAAAAGTGCCACTTCCGGTTATCGGAAATCGCTCAAAAGTTGATACGGATCTACGATTTTGATAAAATACTTATATATGAAATTTCATCAACCTAGATGTAACGGTACTCAAGTTATCGTGTTTACACACGGACAGACAGACAGACACACACACACACACACACACAGACATACGGACAAGATTGCAAAATTATGTTTTTCCGTATCAGTGAGGTGTAAAACGTCGAGATTTGCAAAAATCTCGATTTTTTTTTTTGCACGATTACAAGACTTTCTCTATACTTCGTATATACGAGAAAGTAAAAATATATAGAGCAGAAATTCTAAACAAAATAGTTTGGTTGTTTTTTTTAGCATTATCAAAACTGAAAAACAAATACATCAGTAGCCGTTGTAGATATCAATACTTTATGTGAGTAGACATACAGTATGAGATAGTGCAACAAATGCGTCTAAAATCGTTTTAGCATTATCAAAACTGAAAAACAAATACATCAGTAGCCGTTGTAGATATCAATACTTTATGTGAGTAGACATACAGTATGAGATAGTGCAACAAATGCGTCTAAAATCGTCTTAGTCGCAAATTAATAATCTAATTAAGTGTCTTTTTCATATTTTTCACACATTCTATATAACAATTGTAGACTGGAATCTATTACATTTATAACATTTTATTTTTAAAAAACCAAAAAATCGATACATGAACACACAATATAGACATTTTACAACTAAAGACAGTCAAGCTTACAAAAGGTAAGTTCCGTTCTGAAACTCACCTTGTAAGGTCTGCAGAGAGCCCAACACTACAAGAACTGTGGTATTTTTTTCTGTTTTTTTTTCTCCCGAGAGGGAGGGGGGTGTAAGCACTTGAAATTTTCTAAAAGGGTGGGGAGCTATGTCGTAAAGTACAAAGTAGACTCGTGGACTCAGCAACAATTTCAATAGAATTTTATTACGCTTGCAAACTGGAATTGAATTTGATATTGATGTGTACTGATAACGTGTATGCAATTGATAATAAATTAATAAGGCACTTTTAACTCATTTTAACTTTTAACTAACAGGACAAATGACCTCAGGACAAATGATCTCAGACAAAATTAACGATAAGGCGCGACAATGTGGCAGCTAAAACTATACTTTAAACAAAATAAACACGAACATGTAAAACAGAGCTGCCGTAAAAATACATTTAATTTCTAAATAATTATTTCTAATTAAGTGGTCAATTCAACTTTTTATTTAAAAATGTTATTCAACTTTTTAAATTAACAATTAATTGCTCAAATGTTCCCAAGTTCTGTTGACATTTTGCTTCGTGTACTCAATCCAATCAGTGTACCGCCTAAGTTGGGATTGTGGGGTTTTAAAAAGCCTCAATCAACCCTCACTCAATCTTGTTTAAAACTCGTTTCCACAATCCTCTCGTGTGAAGGTCCGTGATTTGTCGGGGTGTCAAGTGGGGGTAGGGGATGAGGGGGGGGGGGTGTTGGTCAAGGCTGTCTAGCACCAATTCTGTGACCTAGAAATAAGAAGACAGTCACCAGCCTATGTTTATATAAATGTATAACCTCAAACATAATTCAAGTTATCATATAACCTCACACATAATTCAAGTTATCATATAACCTCACATATAATTCAAGTTATCATGTAATCTCACACATAATTCAAGTTATCATATAACCTCACACATAATTCAAGTTATCATGTAACCTCACACATAATTCAAGTTATCATTTAACCTAACACATAATTCAAGTTATCGGAACATGAATGACGTGATCACTCAAACATTGAAGTGTATTAATGGATACACTCAACACATGAATTTACATCACACACAACACATGAATTTACATCACACACAACACATGAATTTACACCTGTACCTTGAGGACTGAGGTTTAAATCTCTTAATCCATAACGGCAGTTTGTTTAAAAAAAACCTTGACTAACCTATGTCTTACTTAACTTAATCCTTAACTAACCAATGTCTTATTTAACAAAACCTCTGTGTGTCATATGACTAATATAGTTAATCAGTGACTAACCCATGCCTCTTTGACGAGACTTAACCTCAGAAGTCGAAGAGGTATCTCTGTTTATCTGTCCAGTGATTGGTGCGTTATTTTGGTTCAGTCCAGATATACACATACACATGCACATATATAAATAAACATATACATACATTCTACTCACAGTCATAAACACACCATGTACACAGTTCCATTACACTCAGACATATACACCTACATAGCACAAATAGACACACATACATATAATAAACACATACATAGCACACACAAACACACATAAATATATACGCATACCTTGCACACACATACATGCTCGCAACATACAGCCAAACAACCTTATCCCATTGCGTTAAGCGTCTAGCTCCTGTATTATCCTCATGTACACACAGATGCATGTACACGTGTGTTAATCCTATAGCTCCTGTATTGTCCTCATGTACACACAGATGCATGTACACATGTGTTAATCCTATAGCTCCTGTATTGTCCTCATGTACACACAGATGCATGTACACATGTGTTAATCCTATAGCTCCTGTATTGTCCTCATGTACACACAGATGCATGTACACATGTGTTAATCCTATAGCTCCTGTATTGTCCTCATGTACACACAGATGCATGTACACGTGTGTTAATCCTATAGCTCCTGTATTATCTGCATGTGCTCCCAGATGTATGTTCACGTACCTCTCATTCTCTACGTCCTGAGTCAAGTCCACAAGCTCTCTAAGTAAACATCAGGTCCGTTGTTTTATTTTAACGTCCTTCAAGACGTTGTGGCCATTTGCTGTGTCCACACATGGCCCACTGTCCATCCATGGCCCACTGTTGTGTCCATACATGGCCCACTGTTGTGTCCACACATGGCCCACTGTTGTGTCCACACATGGCCCACTGTTGTGTCCACACATGGCCCACTGTTGTGTCCACACATGGCCCGCTGTTGTGTCCATACATGGCCCATTGTTGTGTCCACACATGGCCCACTGTTGTGTCCACACATGGCCCGCTGTTGTGTCCATACATGGCCCATTGTTGTGTCCACACATGGCCCACTTTTGTGTACACACATGGCCCGCTGTCCACACATGGCCCACTGTTGTGTCCACACATGGCCCACTGTTGTGTCCATACATGGCCCACTGTCCACACATGGCCCACTGTTGTGTCCATACATGGCCCACTGTTGTGTCCACACATGGCCCGCTGTTGTGTCCATACATGGCCCATTGTTGTGTCCACACATGGCCCACTTTTGTGTACACACATGGCCCGCTGTCCATACATGGCCCACTGTCCACACATGGCCCACTGTTGTGTCCATACATGGCCCGCTCCTGTGTCACCACAAGGAGACGCCAATATTGACACAAGCTGAAATTGGATTTGTTCAGGTGCTGGCAGGACCTCAGATAGATTGTTGAGCCGATAAATGGCCAGTTATGAACCCAGTGAGACCGATAAGAATCGAGAGTTTGTGCCCGTAGTGGCTGTAATATCTTGTGTTTGGTACTAGGCAAAGTCACGTGCCTATAAAATCAAATAATTGGTGCTAAGCAAAGTTATATAGTGGCTGTAATAATATAGGCTGTACACGGCTCTATAGTCGCTTATTCATCTTTTTTTTAACGATTTCTTTCTTTTGTAATGCCATGATACACTTATGTGACCCCATTCTATCAGTAACGATTTAATTATAGAATATTTTTAAAAAATTGAATCGTGCTTAAGAAGTAAAAAAAAAATAATTTTAATAAACAGTTTAAGTATAAAATGCAAAATGAATAGAACATTGTGTCTAGAATTAAATTGGCCAATATTAATATGTTTTATATTGAACATTACATTTTTAAAAATTAATATTGACCTGCTCCGGTGAGATATTTAAAAATCTGTAGCTGAAATGGATTGAAATAATCGTTAAACTTGCACCCCCCCCCCTCAAACTTTCAATTTACACCCCCACCCCCTCAAACTTTTGATTTTGCACCCCCCCTCAAACTTTCAATTTGTTTTTCCAACCCATTTTGGCGCCCCATAAGGTCGGCGCCCGGGGACATATGTCCCGTCCCCCCCCCCCCCCGCCCCTCGCTAAGCCTCTGGGTTACAGACATTCTCAGAACTATATCAGACATCTTGGGATTCTTAGTCTGGTCAAGTGCTGAAAACGTCTGCTGCGGTTCTCAAAATGATTGCTATTGTTCGCAAAATGATTGCTGCGGTTCTCAAAATGATTGCTATTGTTCGCAAAATGATTGCTATTGTTCGCAAAATGATTGCTATTGTTCGCAAAATGATTGCTATGGTTCTTAAAATGTCTGATATGGTTCTTAACACGTTCAGAAGTTATTCATAGTTTCCATCTCCATTTCCCATGTCTACATCCCATATCTACCCAAGATTAGCCTAAACTAGCATCCCATATCTAGTCTACATTTCCGTCAGCAACACACAGAAATAATCCATCCTGGTTAGGAATACTGTATAAAAAGGTCAATTAAAGGGAGCGAAACAAAAATGGGTATTACTAAGACTATAATAGAAAAAGGGGACACTACTGAGACTAGAATAGATCAAATGGGACATTACTAAGACTAGAATTGAAAAAAGGACATTAGCAAGACTAGAATAGAAAAAGGGGACATTACTAAGACTAGAATTGAAAAAAAGGACATTAGCAAGACTAGAATAGAAAAAGGGGACATTACTAAGACTAGAATTGAAAAAAGGACATTAGCAAGACTAGAATAGAAAAAGGGGACACTACTAAGACTAGAATCGAAAAAAGGGTACATTACCAAGACTATAGATTTGAAAAAACGGGACACTACCAAGACTATAGTTTCGAAAAAAAAGGGATATTAATAAGACAAGAATCGAAAAAAGGGGAGACTACTAAGACTAGAATAGAAAAAAAAGGGATATTACTAAGAATAAAATCGAAAAAAGGGGACATTACCCATACTATAGATTCACAAAAAAGGGGATAGTACAAAGACTAGAATCGAAAAAGGGGACATTACTAAGACTAGAATAGAAAAAAAAAGGACTCTACTAAGACTAAGACTAAAATCAATAACCCTAGCTGGCCACTAAGCTATGTAGATGATCTCAATCAAATGAGGGGGAACTTAGCAGTGTAATCAAATATTCTTGTAATCAGATAATCGTGTAATCAAATAATCATGTAATCAAATAATCAGGTCATTCGAGGGGGCCGAGAAAGTAGAAAATTTTACTTAGCGTACCAATATCTTGTTTTAGTAAGTCTAGCCTGGCTTAATAAAACATACGTAGAAATGTTAAGTTCCTCCTTAGACCTAGCTATTTGTATGGGCAGATGAAGTAGAGTTACTATGTTTCTTGACCTCAATATGACCAGCCGTCATAATTTTTCCAACGTAAGTCAGGTATCGATTAGAGCTGGGTCGACTAAGGGACGTTCTAAAGTCACAAGTCCGAACCAAGATCCAAACTCGAGACCTTCGGTCTAGCGGTCAAACTCTCTACGATTCGACCACGCTGTTCCATAGGTAGAAATTGGTCTACGACAAATGAGCGAAAGAAACTTGGACATTTGACGCAAACGTCTGTTCGTGAAAACGAACAACGGACCATATATGGTCCGATGTTGCTTTCATACAGTCAAGCTGATTATTTGATATCTATCGCTCATGTAGCTGTATAACTATCACATTCATTGTATAACTTTCACATTCATTGTATAACTATCACATTCATTGTATAACTATCACATTCATTGTATAACTATCACATTCATTGTATAACTATCACATTCTTAGCAATATAAATATCATTGATGTAACATTATAACCATCACATATATAAATATATAACTATCACTTTTAGCTTTACAACTATGACATGGATAGCTGTATAACTATAACAAATAATTCCATATTTACATAAGGCCGAAAACAAATTTAAAAAATTACTTTGCTTCGGTTTTTATATCAACTACACTTTTTGCAACCAATCGATTTGATTTTACAAAGACTTCATTGAATTTTTGTGTTCATTTTTAAACAGCTGAATGTAGAGTGAAGCCTAGAAAAAGATTATTGAACGTTGAAGTCTCCACTCTGTTTCAACTCTATGTGTCCAGCCTCGTTCTCGCTGCCGAACCCAAGACAACTCTACATGTCCTGTGGCACGAGTGATTGGCCCCTGATCTCCCTGGCTCCGACTGATTGGATCAAAGTATCGATATGATTCCCTGAAAAGTATCGATATGACTCATTGCCGCCGGAGATCGTCCACAAATGAGGTCACGTCTACCCGCGCTGGTTTAGGCTACTTCCGTCGTCTTCCCGCCATTTCGGCGGAAACCGACAAACCGAGTGACGTCACAGTGTCGAGACTAGCTGGCAGGCCGTGACCTTGTCGCGTGACCCCGTGACAGTGTCACACTATACATGACGGGATCGGAGGTGACACGTCACGTCATACACATCACCGCCTGCGCAAGCTTCTTACTACTGGTTGCCATGGTTACCAGATCCGTGGATGGTACTAAAGGTGAGGGCGCGTTGTTGGCCGTGTACCTGTCTACATGTGTACAATTTGTACGTGTGTACATGTGACATTTGAACGGGTGTACATGAGTCATTTGTACGTGTGTACATTTGTATGTATGCACATGTGCATGTTTATTTATTTATGTATGTTATTTGTGTGTGCATATGTGTTATTTTTATGAGTAAACACGTGTCGTTTTTAAAGTGTCGTTCGCACTTGTGTACGTATGTACATGTGTATATTATATTTTAAAACAAGTAATGTGTATATGTACTTTGTAGTTAAGTGTAATACTTTTTGACAAAAGGAATTAACGTTTCTGACTAAGTGACATATTTTTTTTTTTTATCTTAGGATTATAACTTTTTTTACTAAATGAAATAAATATTTGACGAAGGGAAATAAATATTTGACAAAGGGAAATAAATATTTGACAAAGGGAAATAACTTTCTGAAAAGGGAAATAACTTTCTGACTAAAAGAAACTAAATCAAAAATTACTTTTTGACAAAGGGAAATAACTTTCTGACTAAAAGAAACTAAATAAAAAATTACTTTTTGACAAAGGGAAATAATTTTCTGACTAAAAGAAACTAAATCTTGACGAAGGGAAATGACTTTTTGACAAAGGGAAATAACTCTAAAGAAAGAAAAACATCCCTGATGACACGTTATGTTGACAGGAAAATGTCCAGAAGGAAAGTTCGGCTACAGATGTCGACTAACATGTCGCTGTGTGAGGGGGATGGCCTGTGACAGTGTGACTGGACAATGTCCAGGGCCGTGTCAGGACGGCTGGTCAGGGCCACACTGCCAGAGACGTAAGTTTCTCATTGGTTGATTTCTTTCTAGAATGTTCTACACTGAGTTTCTTCCAGGCATCTCTTCGAAAAAAGTCTTCCGCTCCCCCCCCCCCCCCCCGAACGAAATGAAATGTATATAGAAAATATATACTTTTAACAGTGTCCCGCCCCCCCCCCCCCCCCAGAAAACAGTCTACCCCCCCCCCCCCCCCCCCCCCCCACCACCCCCCCACCCCCGAAAATTTCAAGTGCCCCCCCCCCCCCCCCCGGAGAAAAAAGTCTGGAAGAAACTTGTTCTACACATGCTTGTTTAGTAATGTATTCATCAGTGTTTGCTATTTAATTGACCTGTAAAGAATACACAGAAAAAAGCAACAGTAGAATAGTCAGGTAAGACCGTGCTTCTCCCACTACCCCCCCCCCCCCACCCACCAAAATACAGGGTTGTCCGTAAATAAGGTGATGGGGGGTTGTCCGTTATACAGAGGGTTGTTGTGTCATGAC